>NW_021145054.1:17500-56756 GCF_900634775.1 Gouania willdenowi | reverse complement strand
AAGTGAAATAAAATTAAAATAAATATTTTGAAATTACCAAATGACTCCAGAATAACAGACACACGCACTCGGGGTATTTGGAACCCGTCGAGCGAGTTTCAGGTCGAACTGGCACCTCGTCTGAGAGATATTTGCTCCACACACACACACATCAACACACACACACAAACCTCCCTTGAATTAATAGATAGATAGATGTAGATTAAATTTGTGAAAGTGAAAGCATAATTTACAGTTATTTAAGTTCGTTTTGTGTGTGGTGTTATTGATTTGAAAAATAATAATTACAACATTAAAAAATACATTTTAATCAGTTTATTTTTTTGATCATGAATTATTAGACATTTCAGAGGACTCCATTTTAATTCCAGGTGACCCCACATAGGGTCACGACCCCAAGGTTAAAAAACCCTGCATTACATTATAGTGTGCAGGAGTAGGGGGTACATGGCCTCATGTTAAATGTTTGAAGGGGTACGGACTGTGAAAAGTTTGGGAACACTGCACTAGAATAATTGTTGACAGGAATTTAGTGAACAAAGCTGAGTGCTTTTTAACTGTAAATAATATGTATGTAAACACTATTTAAACTATAAATGAATAATTACGTGTCTGGACACAAAACTTCCTCACAATATGTGTGTAATAAACACTGGTTATAGCTGTTCACCATCATTAGCTCACATACACACTGTATAGCTCTGTACGTACAGTAGCACTGATTCTAGCATGTTAAGCAGTAAGTTAGACCATGTATAACTTCTCTGGTAATTACAGACATTTTCACATTTGATCGTCTCGTTCAGTAGGAAACGTGTGTAGAACTGAAATGGTTCCAATGCATAAACATGCTATTCTACTGTAACACAACACGAAAACAAGCACGAAAATTATGGAACGCGCTTTGAGTGTCTATGAAAAGCACTAAATAAAATCCAATGCATTAATATTATTTTTATTATTATCCACCAGTATCCATGAAGTTACACATAGTATTGTTGCTGATGAATTCAACCAGGACTCCAAGCTGTGTGAATGTATGTGTTCCTTTTTGGGGGAGAGATGTCAGGCTACCATGTCTTATTTCTTATTCTTTTAAAGTGTAATGCCAATAACTAGTACTCCAAGTCCAAGTCAGAACCTGACCAACATTGGTGGCATTCGATTCTTGACTTGGAATGTAAAATGATTAAATAGCCCTGTTAAAGGTTCTAAAATACTTCAACATTTGAAACGCCTTAAGGTTGATGTAATTTTTCTCCAGGAGACTCATCTACGGGACAGGGATCATGTTAGGCTCAGGTGTCCATGGATGGAACCTGTGTTTCACTCCACATTCAATTCCAAAGCCAGAGGGATGGTGATCCTAATTAATAAGATAGTGCAGTTCACGTCATCAAAGGTAATAGCTGACAAACAGTGGAGATTTTTAATTGTTATTGGTACTTTGGGTAATAAACCTGTGTTATTAGTTACTGTCTATGCTCCTATTTTTGATAATCCAAGTTTCACTGACACATTATTGGGCAGCCTCCCCTCCCTCGATTCCCATCTTCTAATTTTTGTGATTTGAACTGTGTTGTTGATCCTGTGTTTGATCACTTTAACCCTAAGACTGTGACCCAGTCTTCTATGGCTAAATCCATTTCAAATTTCATGTTACAGAATGGATTTGTGGATCCTTGGAGGTTTTATAATCCGAACACAAAAGCATATTCATTTTACTCACGGGTAAAACAGTCTTTTTCAAGGATTGATAACTTATTTTTGGATGGCTCCCTTATTTCTAAAGTAGAAACATCTGAATATTATTCGATTGTTATTTCAGATCATGCACCACTTAGTGTTGATATTAAAATGCAAAGCCAGCCCTCTTTTTCTTAACGCTGGAGGTTTAACCCTTTATTGATATCAGATGGGACATTTAAAGATTTCATTGAATCAACATCACCCGTACTTTACCTTCCTTATACACAGCTAACTTCACCCCATTGATTAACCAAATTAAAGCAGACTTTCAGAGGTGGGGCTCCTTGCCCTTATCTCTTTTGGGTCGGATAAACACAGTTAAAATGAACGTTTTACCCCGGTTTCAATGTAATCTGGTGTTTTTGCCCAAAAGATTTTTATGAACCTCGACCATCTTATATTATGTTTTTTGTGGGAAGGCAAGAACCCCAGAGTGAGGAAATGTCTATTACAAAAGATAACGTTTAGTGGTGGGCTTGCTTTACCTAATTTCCTGTATTATTATTGGTCAGTTCACATTCATAAATTGACCTATTGGCTCCGACACAAGACTTGCTGTGGTGTAAACTTGAACACTTGTCTTGTTCCTCATCATCACTGGAAGCTCTGTTGTCTTCTTCTCTCCCAATGAATTCCTCTAAATATCCAAAAAGTCCTGTGGTACAGTCCTCTTTGAAAATATGGTCACAATACAGGAACCATTTTAAGTTTCTTTCAGCATCAATAACAATGCCAATCATGAAAAATCATCTGTTTCCCCTCGGTCTCACTGACGCTACATACATGCAGTGGAAAAATGCTGGCATTTGAAGTTTCTCTGACCTATGCTCAGCAAGGGGACTTCCAGACACTCATTTGTTCCGCTACTTTCAGATTCGTCATTGTGCATCTTCTGTTTTTCCATCCAATCCTTCTCTTCAACTGCCCATCCATGGGAAGAGTTGCTGTCCCTTGACTCCAATCAAAAGTCAATTATATCTGTGATATACAAGCAACTCATGGACTTCGATATACAATCAACAGATAAGATTAGAAAATCGTGGGAAGGTGAGTTAAATATGAACTTTTCTGACCAACAGTGGAAAAAAGCGATATCTGCAATTTGTGCCGGTACTCCCTCCTTAAGGCTACAGTTAATTCAATTTAAGGTATTATATAGAGTTCATTACTCAAAAACCCGTCTATCTGAAATCTACCCACAGATCGTGGATCAATGTGAAAGATGCCATGTCAGCACTTGTAACCTGAGTCACATGTTCTTTCTGTGCCCGAGTCTCAACAACTTTTGGAGCCAATACTCCACGATTCTTTCCAATGTGCTTAAAACTCAAGTTGTCATCAACCATTTCTTGGCTGTTTCTGGGGTTCCAGTAAACACTTTGCTCACAGAACCTGCTCACTCTAAAATAATAACTTTTACATCACTAATAGCGAGACGTAATATTTTACTTTTTTGGAAATCTTCTAAGGTACCTTCAATATCCTTGTGGCTACGAGATGTTTTGTCATTTATTAAACTGGAGAAAATTATTTTCTCAGCTAAAGGCAATAAAGAACAATTTGATATAACATGGGCCCCATTTTGGGACGACTGCAAATCCTTGCAATCTCTTCTATTTATTTGATTTAATTTTGTTATTTATTTTATTTTCTCTTTTGTTTTATTTAGTATGTATGGTTATATAGGTATACCATTTGATATATGTGTAGCAGACAGCAGGGGGCCCCCTTCACCAATAGTGCCACTTCCTGCCTTATGGTGGAAGTGGCCTAATTAAGTCTCCCCTGCACCTGGCGATCAGTCTTGACTGCTGCTGGCTGGTGACAGGTGTGCTTTTAACTTCTCCCTCATTTGAGCATTTTTAATCTGTTCTTAACTTGCCTTTCTGGTTTTAGAGCTTCTGTAGAACTCCGGTGGCAGCTAATTTCCCCCGTTTTTATTGCAACTTTAAGGTGGGACAAGCGTTTTAATACTTTGTATTTGTATTTGGGTTTTAACGTTTGTTTCCATTTTAATTGCAGATTTTAGCCTGCTACTGTTTTGTTTAGGGTTCATTTTTAGGGTTTCTTTTTGGTTGAATTGGAGTTTATTTTTGTATCATTTGGTATCTTTTTTTAGAAATCCTTACCTCTGCACCAGTTATGTTTAGCAGTCCCTGGGTCTTTTAGTCTTTTTTTCCCTTGGGTGTGCTTGGGAGGAGGAATTGGCCCGTTTTCTGTTTTGCACTTGGGATTTTTGTTATTTAGTGTGTTTGTGATTAGCATTGTCTGTTTTGTTTGGGGTGGGGCTTCCTCCTCTCCAGCCATTCTGGTTTGGTTCTTTTCTAATATTTATCTGCCTTTTTTTCAGATTTTGTTTGGTTCTGGCACAGGGGCTGCAAGGTTTTACCCTTTTAAATTGTATTTTTAATATGGCCATTTTAACCTACACTGTTACTTCTTAGAAATAAATACTTTAATATTTTAAGCTTACTCCTGGTCCTTTAAATAAACCTTGAATTGTATATATATTAAAAGCACTGTCTCTGCTTTTTATTTACAAATGTATCTCCGTGTCCTTTGGTTTTATTAGTGATTTAGTTATTTTTTTGGTTAGTGATTATTTTAAGTTAAAGTACCTCAGGTCACAATCGTGGCGTTGTCGACAGGACTTTGTAACAGAGACATGTGTTTTTAATTGTGTAATTTATTGGTGCAGTAGTGCATAGGCCGTGGGCTTAGTAGCTAAATACAAAACAGTAGCAGGCCCGGCGTTGGACCGTGGCCTGGCATCTACCTGAACCTACCCTGTGACTACTTGGTTGATTCTGCTTCTGCTCTCATCTCCATCTGAAGTAGACATGGATGCCGCTGAAGCTCAGGAATTGAGGGATCTGGTGAAACGACTACAAACGGACAATGAACTTTTACGACAGGAGCGAGCAGCTGCTCAGGAGGACCCTGGTGAGGGTTCTTCCTCTCGGAACTCTGCTGGTAACCCTACTCGACGCACCTCTGGCCATGGACACTCTACTACCGGTGAACGTATTCTTTACATTCCTCGGGAGCGTAAATGCCCCACTTTTAGAGGGAGTACGGGCATTGGAATTAATGACTGGGTCGAGGAGGTACGGGCTAGTATGCGGGCTAGGTACCTTTCGCCACTTGACCAGGCTTATTTTATTTATGATCATATTGAGGGAGAAGCAAAGGAAGAAATTAGGTACAGGCCTGAAGCCGAGCGGGAAAATCCTGAAACTATTCTGAGAATTTTGCAGGAACTGTATGGGTGTTCAAAATCATACGTTGCGCTTCAAGAGAATTTCTTTTCTAGAAAACAGCTGGAAGGCGAAACACTTCAAGAGTATTCACATGCTCTATTTTGTTTAATGGAAAAGGTTACCAAAAGTGCTCCAGGTGTGTTTCAGGATTCAGCTGTTCTGTTAAGAGACCAATTTGTTGAGCATGTACTTGACCCATCTTTACGTAGGGAATTAAAGAGGCTTGTTCGGTTACACCCTGGTTACACTCTTTTAGATGTGAGACGTGAAGCAATTAGGTGGGAGCAAGAGGGCCAACCTTCAGACCCAAGGGGGCGCAGTCTGTCCGTACCATCATTTTGTGCCGTTCAGTGCTCTCAGGCGAGGGGGACTGGGACTGTCCCAGTTACATCTCAGGGTGACCTAGCTGAGCTTAAAGAATTGTTGTTTAAACAACAGGAGCAGATAAACCTGCTAACCCAAAATATGTTGCAGTTACAAAGTAACAGACCCCCTAGTTTTAATCGAGGTGGCCCACTTATTTGTAGACAATGTCAACGGCCCGGTCACATTGCCCGAAACTGTCGCCAGCCACAGCATAGCCAGAGCACGGGCCCCCCCTGTCCTCAACAGGGGCAGGCCACATCAGCTAGTCAGCAGACGGAAAACTAATTCCTTCTGTGTTGCAGAGCCACATGGCAGAAGGGAATGACACTGGCTCCTCTGGCCCTAGCTTTAGAAGCAACATTACAGTCTCAAAACTCATAGGAACTTGTCCCACTGTAACAGTGAGTCTGGGTGGGGTGGAATTGGAATGTCTCCTTGACACAGGATCTATGGTAACAACCATCACTGAAAGCTTTTTTGCCTGCAACTTCAAGGAAAAGTTAAACTCCTGCCATTGGCTTGAGCTCCACGCAGCTAATGGGTTTCACATACCTTATATTGGCTATTTGGAGGCAGATGTTGAGGTACTCGACAAGGTTGTACCAGGTCGTTGTGTTTTAGTGGTGCGAGATCCTCCCAACAATTTGCCCCAACCTAAGGTCCCAGGCATTTTGGGCATGAATGTAATCAGAGAATGTTACAATGAGCTTTTCCAGCAGCATGGCCCCTCACTGTTCGAACTCCCTGTGGTGACAGGAGCCGCTTCCCCCTGGTTTAATGCGTTTCAGCACTGTCAGAGAGCCCAGGTAGAGGGAGAGAGCCCTAAAATAGGCATGGTGAGGGTACGAGGTCGGAGACCGGTGTGCATTCCTGCAGGTACAGTTAAGATTGTCCCGACTATATGTCCTCAAGGCCGGTTTGGTCCCTTAGAGTCTGGCCTTTTTGAACCATTGACCAGTATGCGTTCTATTCCAGCAGGTGTGGTCATAGCCTCTGCTATGGTCGCGGTACATCAAGGCACGGCGTACATCCCAGTGTTAAATGTAGGCACCACAGATGCTGCGCTCCATCCACGCATCCCCATAGGCATGTTGAGTCCAGCTGACATTGTGAGTCTACCAGAGGGTGTCACTGAGATAGTGGGGTCCCCTAACGAGCAGGTGAGAGCCACAATTTCCTCTCAGATAGGTACAGAGAGTACCCAGCCTAGCCCTTTAGATGGTCTAGATCTGTCCGTTTTACCTCCAAATGAGCAGGACAAGGTGAGGAGTCTACTCAGGCAGTACAGCTCCGTGTTTTCCACTAGCGAAGGTGATTTGGGTTGTACAAACCTCATTACTCATGAGATCCCATTGCTCGATAATGCACCTGTCAGACAGAGGTTTAGGAGAATACCCCCCTCAGAGTATGAGGCAGTTAAGGCCCACATACGACAACTACTAGATAGTCAGGTGATCCGGGAGAGTAGTAGCCCCTACGCCTCTCCTATTGTGATTGTCAAGAAGAAGGATGGCACCATACGCCTCTGTGTTGACTACAGACAGCTCAACAGCAAAACACGCAGAGATGCCTTTCCATTACCCAGGATTGAGGAGTCGCTGGATGCATTGTCCGGTGCAAAATGGTTTTCAACCATAGACCTTGCTAGCGGCTATAATCAAGTCCCGGTGGCCGAGCACGACAAAATGAAAACTGCGTTTTGCACACCGTTTGGTTTATTCGAGTTCAACAGGATGCCATTCGGCTTATGCAATGCACCTAGCACTTTCCAAAGGCTAATGGAGAGAATGTTTGGATCCCAGCACTGCCAATCTTTGCTTTTATACCTTGACGATGTTGTTGTTTATTCCACCTCTATAGATGACCACCTCCAGCGTCTGGGTGCTGTTTTGAGCCGGCTGCAACGAGAAGGCCTCAAGGTAAAGCTGTCAAAATGTGACTTCTTCAAAAAGGAAGTGAAATACCTTGGCCATGTGATTTCTGCCGATGGAGTGTCCACAGACCCCGACAAAATTACCGCAGTAGCTGGCTGGCCTCGTCCTACCACTACAACGGAAATGAGATCCTTTTTAGGCTTTGCCAGCTACTATCGGCGGTTCATCAATGGCTTTGCAAAGATGGCAGGCCCTCTCCATCAGCTGATTGCGGAAATGCAGAGAGTACAAGGGCGATCCAAGCAGCAACTTCTGGCAGCCAGCTGGACAGGTGAATGCGAAAAGAGCTTCAATGACCTCAAAGCTACCTTGGTGAGTGCGCCTGTTCTTGCTTATGCAAACTTTTCCCTGCCATTCATTTTGGAAATTGATGCTAGCTTCGATGGGCTCGGAGCCGTGCTCTCACAAGAGCATGAGGGTAAAGTGCGGCCAATAGCGTACGCCAGTCGAGGCCTCAGACCAACGGAGAGAAACATGTCAAATTATAGCTCCATGAAATTAGAGTTTCTGGCATTAAAATGGGCAATGACTGAGAAATTTCGTGACTACCTCCTTGGCCAAAAATGCACAGTATGGACAGACAATAACCCTCTTAGTCACTTGGAAACTGCAAAACTGGGGGCAACAGAACAGCGGTGGGCAGCCCAACTAGCGTCGTTTGAATTCACCATACGTTACAGGTCAGGCAGAACAAATGGTAATGTTGATGCTCTGTCGAGGTGGCCAGCGTCAGAGACACTGGAGCAATACCTGCCTGGTACAGCCATTCCACCAACGCTTCCGAGACCTGTACCTTTTAACTCTGTCCTCCAGGCAACCCAAGCCGCCATCTCTGCCTTTCCATCCCATTCAGCAGAGGAGTTGATGGCCTTACAACAAGCTGACACAGTACTAGGGACGTTTTTAACATTCTGGCGTAACCAGAGACGCCCGGATCGGGCTGACAGAGCTAATCTCTCCCCTCAGGTGCTGGAGTTGTGTCGACAGTGGGACCGGCTACAGGAGATGAATGGGGTACTGTATCGCCACACACAGAGGTCTGATGGAGGCGAGGACCGGTACCAGCTGCTTCTACCAGCCTGTCTAAAAGAGGAGGTACTTCAGCAGCTGCACCATGGACATGGCCATCAAGGCCTGGAAAGAACTACAGATTTGGTAAGGCAGAGATGCTACTGGCCCCTTATGCACAGGGACATTAAGGATTGGGGCCAAAGTTGTGAGCGCTGTACTCTCGCAAAGGCCTCAGTTCCTCGCACTAAAGTGGCCATGGGTCATCTGCTGGCGTCCAGACCCAATGAAGTGTTAGCCATTGACTTTACCTTACTTGAACCTTCACAAGACGGTACAGAAAATGTACTCGTAATGACGGACGTCTTTTCCAAGTTTACACAGGCTGTTGCTACGAGGGACCAGCGGGCGTCGACTGTGGCTCACATCTTGGTGCAGGAGTGGTTTTATAAGTTCGGTGTCCCGACACGGCTGCATTCAGATCAGGGCAGGAACTTTGAAAGCGCTCTCATCAGCCAGCTCTGCAACCTCTATGGCACCCAAAAGACACGTACTACCCCCTATCACCCTGAAGGAAATGGTCAGTGTGAACGCTTTAACAGGACGCTCCACGACCTGCTAAGAACTCTGCCCCTCGAGAAGAAACGGAACTGGTCCAAATACCTCCCACAAGTCACATTCGCCTACAATACTACCATCCATCAGTCCACCGGTGAGTCTCCACATCTCCTTATGTTTGGGCAGGAACCGTATCTTCCCATCGACTTCCTCCTTGGCCGGGTTCCCGAGGCCAGTGAGGGTAGAGTGGAGGACTGGGTTCAGGAGCACCGGAAGAGACTACAGGTGGCGTTTGAGGGGGCACAACAACGGCTGAAAGCGGCAGCGGCCCGCCGGAAGGAGCGGCATGATGCTGGGGTAAAATCCTCTGATCTACAAGAGAAGCAGTTTGTATACCTCCACGACCACAGCAGACGGGGCCGCTCGAAGATCCAGGATGTGTGGAGCCCAGAAATCCATGTGGTGGTGCAAGCCCCAAGTTCTGGTGGACCAGTCTACTCTGTGGCACCCATTGGAAACCCCCAGAGGGTAAGAACTGTTCATCGCTCCATGTTGAAACCTGTGCCCGACCACAGCTCTGAGGGCAGACCACCTCTGAGGGCAGAGGTGGTCTGCCCTCAGAGCCCAAACACGCAGCCTCCCGAGGTCCAGCGCGAGACGGAGGAGAATGAGGAAGAGAGTTTCTATGTGGTCACCAGGCCACCCCTTGGAGAGGCAACCACTTCCACTGAGCCCTTACAAGCAGGTACCCCCCTTCATTCTAATAACCCGCCTGTCTCTGAGCCCTCAGGAGGTTCTTCAAGTCAGCCCCCGCATCAGCTCCCAGAAGGCCCTAGGAGGACAACCCGGGCCACAGCGGGTCAGCACCCGAACAGGCACCATCTCCCTGTCACGGCATCTCATAGGTCAGGTGGGGCTGCTGCCTCCCGGGTCAGTGGTGCCAGTAGTATGGTGAGTGCTTATTTTAGGCCCTGGGACTAGCCATGGCATCACCGGGACGGTGATGACAAACTGGGGACAGATTGTAGCAGACAGCAGGGGGCCCCCTTCACCAATAGTGCCACTTCCTGCCTTATGGTGGAAGTGGCCTAATTAAGTCTCCCCTGCACCTGGCGATCAGTCTTGACTGCTGCTGGCTGGTGACAGGTGTGCTTTTAACTTCTCCCTCATTTGAGCATTTTTAATCTGTTCTTAACTTGCCTTTCTGGTTTTAGAGCTTCTGTAGAACTCCGGTGGCAGCTAATTTCCCCCGTTTTTATTGCAACTTTAAGGTGGGACAAGCGTTTTAATACTTTGTATTTGTATTTGGGTTTTAACGTTTGTTTCCATTTTAATTGCAGATTTTAGCCTGCTACTGTTTTGTTTAGGGTTCATTTTTAGGGTTTCTTTTTGGTTGAATTGGAGTTTATTTTTGTATCATTTGGTATCTTTTTTTAGAAATCCTTACCTCTGCACCAGTTATGTTTAGCAGTCCCTGGGTCTTTTAGTCTTTTTTTCCCTTGGGTGTGCTTGGGAGGAGGAATTGGCCCGTTTTCTGTTTTGCACTTGGGATTTTTGTTATTTAGTGTGTTTGTGATTAGCATTGTCTGTTTTGTTTGGGGTGGGGCTTCCTCCTCTCCAGCCATTCTGGTTTGGTTCTTTTCTAATATTTATCTGCCTTTTTTTCAGATTTTGTTTGGTTCTGGCACAGGGGCTGCAAGGTTTTACCCTTTTAAATTGTATTTTTAATATGGCCATTTTAACCTACACTGTTACTTCTTAGAAATAAATACTTTAATATTTTAAGCTTACTCCTGGTCCTTTAAATAAACCTTGAATTGTATATATATTAAAAGCACTGTCTCTGCTTTTTATTTACAAATGTATCTCCGTGTCCTTTGGTTTTATTAGTGATTTAGTTATTTTTTTGGTTAGTGATTATTTTAAGTTAAAGTACCTCAGGTCACATATGTAAAGAATGTGTGTGAGTGTCTCTGTGGTGTGTATAAATAGTTGACTGATTATGATACAAAAGACATAATTTGTTGTAATGAGTGACGTGTGTTTTTGTTTGAAAATACTGTACAATGGAACACTGGTGATTGAAATGTTGTTATATCTCCTAATAAACAAATTAATAAAAAAAATAAATAAAATAAATATATATATATATATATATATATATATATATATATATATATATTGCACTTCTTGTAGTGTTGACCTTCGTCAGCATGTGCAGTCAAAGTAAAAGAATAAATAAAAAGAATAAAAAAGAATACACTACTTCTGATCATGTGTTGTATTATTTTTCATATACACAATTTAATTTAGGTGATACAAACTACAACTGTCTAAATTGCAAAAGACTTTGTCAAAGATGACCAGTATCTAAGCTATAAAAACTTGTTGAAAAAGAAAAGACATAGATCAGCCATTATTAAATTGTATTTAATGATAACAGTGTTCCCATTGATAGTAAAAAGACCTTTTATATGGAATTGTAAACATCAAAGATTGAGGAAAGCTCTTCTTAATATTAATACTAGGCCACAAATATCAGGTCGATGCTGTATTAGAAACACTTTTACTTGGAACCGTCTTCCCTCGTTTGGGTCACCATGGAGTCTCATGTGGACAATAAGATTTCTTTACCTTAAAGATATATTGTCCTGTATGGATTTGGAAAAAAATAGATACACAGTTAAAGGATCTGAAGACAATTTTTATAAATTATGTCGCCCTTTCCTGGATTACTTTGAAAGACCCACAACTTTATGTCTTTGTCCTTTTTGTTTTGTTTGGCAGCTGGTTACCAGTGATTTTCTGTTTAATGTTTATGGGGTAAAATAAAAGAAAATGTCAAATTCAAGATATGTTTATTGTACATTGATACATTCTTAAAAAATAAAGACTCTTACTGTACATTGATACATTGTTAATAAAAATAATAATAATGAGGGGACCGTGCCTCTGGTGGAGGAGGCACCCCTAGTTGGTTTGTCCAGGGGTGGGGGGTTCTGTCACGGGTCCGGTAGCTGTGCTGAGGCTGTGGAATGCTATGAACCATTCCTGACAGCTTCTTTTAGGGTTCCCAAGCTGGAGCAGCTGGATTTAACGCCTGGAGAAGGAAAAGGTTGAAGATGAGTTCAAACACACAAGCACCAACAGTTTAAGAACAAGTGAGAGGGGGGCTTTCTGCTCCCTGGGTTACCTGGCACTTCCTGTTGGGGACGGTGAGGGGGGAGGAATGTGTGCTCCCCTCATCAGATGAACCCGAGTGATAGAACAATGTCATCTCATTCTTATCAGTGGAAAATGTGGCAATTGAGAAATCAAAATTCTGTTCTCCGTACCTGTGCAACAATAACACACACACACACACACACACACACACACACACACACACACACACACACACACACACACACACACACACACACACACACACACACACACACACACACGTCAGTTCAATGACAAACCATTTGAGTTTGATTTTAATAATAGACACGACCAATGGCTGAACAGTATGACCCCAGACACACATATCTGACATGAACATACTAATATCTGACCCCTCCCACATATCAGATTAAATGTTAAAACGGCCAGCCCCCCATTTTACAGGAAAAATACTTTGGAAATGTTTGATATGGTCCCAAAACATGAGGGTTTAGTCTGTGTCATTTAGCTGTTTCCATTTGGACTCACCCTCAAGTTTTGCACAAAATCCCACCCAGCCATGTGTTTACGTAGAGCGAGATTATGATCAAGATTATGTATGTAACACTCGCTTTTTATGGAAGAAAAATTGCATGTATATGTGTCATATTGTCCCAAAACATGCATGTGAAGCATTTCCATGTCATATTGGGACCAGATTTTAAATAAAGAGAAAAAACTAAAAAAGTTTGGATTTAATTTTATGATTCAGAACATGAATTCCATGATCATGGACAATCAGAGACCCTAATGTATATTATTGTTCTTTGATTATCAATAAATATTGTACTTTGTAAACTAGACGTCAAATGGTGGTGGGGCTAAACATAAGCTTGGTCTGACCAGAGTGTATACTGTTTATGCTCTGACTGACCAATAAACCAATAAACCAAACCTAGGAATAGAAAGTCTAAAAACAGAGTGAAGAATAATTGTGTGTTTTTGTTCCTCACCTGCCACAAACCTCTCCTGGATCCACCCACAGAGTGATTTCCCAGGGCAGCCCCAGGTCACCGTAGTGAACCCCACTTTCCCTGCAGGCACGCAGCAGCTCTGGGTCATATTTGTGGAACGCGTTCACTCTGATGCACCTGAAAAACACACAAGGATCAGCACTTTTAGCTGCTGAGGCTGACCAGAGGACAGCTAGGGTCACTCCATGTCATTTCAACACATTTTCAGGACATCACATGCACTTTGGTCTTAAAGAATTCTGAAATGTTTACCAATTGTTCCTAAATTATTCATTTGTCACACTGTTAATGACATGGAATGACCCACAAACCATGGGTGTCCCACTGAGCGTACCTGTACGCCTGGCCTTTGCTGGGCTTTTCAGGGACCCAGTGTCCCTCAAACTTCTCCTGCAGCGCCACTGTTAGCCTCTCAGCAAACAAATCCATTTTCTCCACCTCCACCTTATTCTTTAATTTCACCAGCCTTTTCAGGAAGTAAACCACCGCTGCAATCTCGCTCTTCATCCTCTATAAGTAAAATAATAAAAACTTATATGATGATATACATAAACACAGTTAATCAAATCAATATCAAAAGGTTGATGTAAGAAATTATTACATGGATATTATTTAACATTTCTTTAGCCTTTGGAATGATCAGCAAACACACAAATCTTCTTTCATATCTTTCAGGTGAGATACATTTAACAATATCATTTAATTTCAAAGGAAGAGAAACAAATTAGAATTCAATGCTTGCCTATTGAATTTATTTGTTATCCATAAAAAAATAATTAGATATAGTAAAAAACGTTGCTAAGTTTAATTATCTACACTTATGAATATAAAATTATGCCAAAATTAAAACTGAATTACACAAAAAATATTTACTTTCATCTTTTCTTTTAAAATCAAACTTCATCTGACAAAACTTAAGTAATTTAATCCAAGAAAAAAAAAAAAAAAAAAGCCGTATTGCTGTAAAATCTCACACATTGCTCACGGGGAGCTTCTGGTGGTCGCGATGTAAAATGCATATTTAAAATATTACACTTACTTTATTTGTTTGTGTTCGTCTTTAGTTATTCACTCTGATGAGGAGGATAAAACATGTAGTTTATCACCAGACTTTGTCTTAGAACTACTTCAGAAGCTGCTTTCATCTTCTGATGAGTTGTGCTTTATGACAGTTGATAACCATGGCAACCGGAGCAGAATCTGCGCATGCTCAGATGGCTCGAGCTGTGGTAGACACGTGTGTTGTCTGTCGTCTCCATCCGTGCCTGCTTCATACAGTCTGCTTAAATATTCCCTGCTAGGTGACTGAAAATATTCACGGTGTAACACTGACTGTACTGCAATTGACTGTCATGGAATATACGTTTGAATGTCTTGTTAAGTTGTACTTTCTGATGGAATGTTACTAGCATGCTAATCGCTATTTAAGCTAATCGCTAGTTAGCTGCTGTGCTAAGTAGCTTCAGAAAGGATGGTAATTTATTTTTGTACATAAACAGCTATATAATTTAGTTTTGCTGGTCAGTATTTAAAAAAAAAAAAAAAAACGTTTAAGGACATATGAAGGGACTATATTTTTGTGAAATAAGATTGGTTATTTAATCTTTTTTACATATCATGGGCTGAGAAAGAGATTCTATAAGCACAAGCTTATTGGATTTTAATCAATATTTTTTTATTGAATTTTTTATTTCGCTTGGTACATATGTACGATGGAGCATTATCAGTAAAAATCCGTTTTCCAAATTAAATTTATTTTAAATCCGTTTTTTTTAATAATTTTTTTTTTTCCTGTGGAGATCATCTCTTAATTTCTTTTAACACAGAAACTGGTTCCGGGTCAGAGTTCATCACAATGGCGTCATCAACAGTGCTGGATATTCATTCTTTTAATTTTTACTTTTCGAGTTAAAATATAAAGATATTAAGGATTTGCAGTCGGCACAACTTTCACATTAGGGACGGACAGATAAAGAGGATTCTTTAGTTCTAGAGGACACAGTCATCATAAAGCATAGCTTGGAGTCCTGGTTGAATTCATTAGCAACAATACTATGTGTAACTTCATGGATACTGGTGGATAATATTAATATTGCATTGGATTTTATTTTGTGCTTTTCATAGACACTCAAAGCGCAAAGTAACACCACCAGTAATGTTACATACAGTAAGATAAGACTGTACAGTGAATAGTGAATGTGATCATGTCCCTCTGTCAGACATTGATTAGTATTAGTTTTATGTCCAGGGGGATAAAAATACTTCCTGAGTGTTTGTGGAGCAGCTCAGAGACTAAACAGCTGTTCTGTGTGATAATGGTCCAGTGCAGTGGGGGCTTTGTCTTCTCCAGGATGGATGGAGTCTTCTCCAGGGTCTGTCATTCTGCCACCAGAGTCCAGCTCTGTGTCCACCACAGATCAGCCCTCTTTACCAGTCTGTACAAACATGAACCCCCCCACCCACCCAACAACCACAGCATGGAAGGTCCAGTTGACAGAATGTTATATATGTCACTCACATGTACAACACAAAACAATGTTTGACTGTTTGACCTACATAAAGATATTACATTAAAAAAGAAGAAAAACACTAATTTCCTTAATACTCTTGTCTTATTTTCTCTACTTGAAGCACGTTATTCATACATACTGTATATCTGTGTTGTGTCAAATGTGGTGATCAATCAATTCAACAATGTTGGTCCTAAATGAACTGAAGCAAAGCAGATGAGAAAGTGTTTCATTTCTATTAACAACAGGCTGAGAGGAAACTTTGGTCCATGTGTAACACAGCAGTGATGGTTACAGCATTCATCCTCTGCTTCAGTGGATCAATCACATCTGAAATGAAAAAACAATAAAGCCACACATTAAATTCCTCATTAACATGTGTACAACATCTGTAACTTTGTGAGTGAAGCCCAAAAACAAGCTGTATGATTGTACTAGAGCCTAAGTTCCCAAAGTGGGGTACGGGATACCCCACTTTGGGGGTATCCCGTACCCCACTTTTCATGTACCCACTTTGGGGGGTACATGAAAAAAAAAAAAAAAAAATGGAAACTAAAATATAAATGGACCAGCGGTCAGGAGCCTCCATGCATTGCCACAAATTACACATGAGCCAATGTAAGACAACCCATGGTGAGAGATTATTATTATTATTTATTATATATTATTCCTCAACAGGATAGGTAAAATTCAGAGACAAAATTCACTGTAGGGCTACATTATATGTAACATAAAGTCAGTGGTTCCTATTTTTTTGGGGTCATGACCCCATATAATGTCACATTTTTGGCGTCTCCAGAGCCTTTTTCTTTTCTTTCTAGAATTAGTTTTTGATAATGTTTTGATGTTGTGAGGATTAGGACACAATGTGACAAGATGTGCCTGCTCAGATATTTTTATACTGCATTTTATTTTATGTAGATTAAATTTGTGAAAGTGAAAGCATAGAATACAGTTAGATATTTCAGAGGACTCTATTTTAATTCCAGGTGACCCCCACATGGGGTCACGACCCCAAGGTTAAAAAACGCTGCATTACATTATAGTGTGCAGGAGTAGGGGGTACATGGCCTCATGTTAAATGTTTGAAGGAGTACGGACTGTGAAAAGTTTTGATAACACTGCACTAGAATAATTTACAGGAACCCACCACATTTGGTAAAAATCGGTCTTGCCATATATGAGATATACATTTCCCATATTTGCAGCGCCCCCTAGTAGTGTAAATTATTAACATTTTGCTTATACTCTTACAGTCACATGTCAACCAATGATCTCAGATTTGGTGTCGTTAGCATTTATTTTGACCGAGATATGCAACAGTTAGTAAATTTTTCTAGCTCGCTATAAAAATGCATGAGTAATTATTCGTGCATATTTTGAGCCAACAACATTATTTTATTAACTTTAGATCAGGTCCAACTGAAGACTCTACAGTCCTGCCCTAAAAAGGAGAGGTCTTTTCTGTTCCTGCTTGCAGCCTGAACATTTACAGTTAGAAGTGTGTTGCAATCTGCTGACCGTCTGTCTGAAATAAGCTAGCTGACTGTAGGTTTGTTATTTCTGGCTTAAAAGGAGAACCTATATGTACAGAGACAAAAGCAGGGTTTTGTGTCGGTCTCCACATATGGTGTCTCAGGACCCTAAGCAAGAGGTAGAAGGTAGTAGTGTTTGCGTTAACGTAAATCAGCCTATTGTTATGTTATCGTATAACCATGTCCAAAGTATAAGTGCTGGGACTAAATGTGCTGTTACTGCAAGAAAGCAGACAGGAACAGAAAGTACGAGTCCCTGCTCTGCACTCTGATGACCCAATGACCTGAGCTAGCTACACACAAAGTTCCCCTAAGCCTGCAGCTAGGATGTTAAGTTAACTGTAAAAGAATGAGAAGATACATTGATATGTATTATCAACAGATATCACTAGGGTGACTGCCCCCCCACTGTGGAACCTGGAATTCTCAGTGGTCTCCCATCCATCAACTAACCAGGCCCAGACCTGCTTAGCTTCCGAGATCTAACGGGATCGGGCAATGACAGACCGGTATGGCCATATGTCCAGGTTCAACTGTTCAGGTGGGTGAGTCAACACCCTTCTATCCCCACAAACATGTAAGTCACAGCCACAAGGTATGTTGTTGTGGTCATGATGACAGCCTAATCTGTCTTTTCCTTATTCCTGTCTTTTTTCTTTTCCCATGTCAGTGTTGCCAACTTGGAGACTTTCTCGCTAAATCTGGCGACTTTTCAGATCTTCAGATCGACTATTTTTGTCACCTAGACAAAAATCTAGCTACTTTTCCCGGTATTATATGAGACATTTCTGATGTTTTTCCAGTGAAAGCACGTATCGCTCTGCAGTTACTGTCCTCAACGAGCAACACGTGCTGCTGTGAGCACCTCCACCATTCCAAAGCACTCACAGGCTGTCAGTCTCACAGTAGCGTCACAAAGCATTCCCAGCAACAGTCAGAGCAGAGGAGACCCTGACCCACACCACTTCGTGTCCAGACCTGCTTTCTGTGAAGTGTCTTGCGATAACATGTGTTATGAATTGACGCTATACAAATAAAGATTGATTGATTAGTGAAGTTATTTTGAGACGTAATGACCTCTTTCAATGGCAAAAAAAAAAACAATCAACAGAAGAAAGTTAATTTGTAGTTCTAAACATATTTGGGTTTTTTTTTTCTAACTTTTCATCTTTCCCACGAGGTTATTCTTCTCCCACAGTGTCCATTACAGTTACATGCAAATGGTTAATTATAGAAATTAGGTGATGACCAGTGTAACGGTACTTTTGACAGTAACTCGTACTCTTTAACGCTATATTTTTTAAAGAAATAAATGCAGTTATTGTTACAATATGGTGCATTTTGTTACTATACTAGCAGCAGTATATTCCATTATTACTTAACATTTTCAGCTTCTGCTGGTCTCAGGTAAATAAACTGGCATTGAAAGAATACTTAGTGTTTCAGTCAGACTGGTGTTTGTAAAGATTAATACATGTTTTGCTATTGCTATTAAATAAATGAAGTAATTGTATTGCATAATTGTGACCATCACCAGCCCTCCCTAAGGAAGGGTAAGAAACACTTTATTAAAGGGAGAATATAAAAAGTCAGTACGGGTGTAGTACGGGTGCTAGCTCTTTATCGCTCAGACTGTTGTGGCACAGGACAGGAGATGATGAAGGCTGTGGTTTGAAAGAAAGACAACACACATTTGAGCATGTAAAGTATATTGACAGTGAAATGTATTTAACTTTAAATCACTCAGTGCCAAAGACGAGTTGTCTCATAATTTCTGTTTTTTCTTGTAAAATCTAAGCTGTCTGAGATGAAGTGACCAAATGGTGCACTATAGATGGCAGCAGCACACCTTTAGATGTGAGGTTAGCCCCTGATGCTATCATTATCTGGGAAGGAAGAAGCAGGAACGAGTGAGATTATAGCATTATGGAGGGATATTCTGAAGTATCCAGCAGCTCACAGCACGACATACTAACACAGACCATGTACGGACCTGAGTGGATTATTGATAATGTTTTGATCGTGAGATCAATAAACCAGGCTAAACGGGTCATCACAGCTGTGGAGGAACTTAAAGCAGGACCAAAAGAACCATCAACTGTGAGCCACATAGCAAAATAATGAAAATATTTGAAAATGAAAATGAAAAATCAAAAGCCCGGTTTTTTTTGTTTTTTATTGGAAGGAAACCAATGTTCAGATGTTATATTTGTCAATAAAGCCAAAAAAAAAAGCCAGTTTTCTCTGTTTTTTTTTTAGTTTGAAACTTGCTTCTATTCAACTGCTGAATACAGAAGAACAAAAAAAATTCTGATGAAAGTAGAGACTTCAATCTTTCCAAGTTTTTCAGATTTCAGATTGTCTTAATCAAAAATGTTCTGTGGGTTTTTAAAAGAGAGTCAAAATGCTATAAAATTGCTGGCACTGAGGGGGGTAGCGCTTTTTGAAAGTGGCTGGCACTGAATGAGTTAATAACCAACCTCAGATAGACATTTGTCTTCTTCTGGCCTTGTCTCACTCTTGTATTATTTTTTAAGTTGTGTATTACATGACAATATTTTGAGTCACAAAAGTTAAATACCAACCTGTTGTGGTGACTGAAATCCAGTTCCAGCAAAATGTTTGGACAATTTTGACATTTTCTGCAAAAGGAAAAATAAACATGTATAGTGTATACTATAAAACTCATGAATCATGCTTTTAATTTCTGAAAATGAACATGTTCAGTACACACCTTACTAGATTCATAGGCCTTATGAACTCTGTACATATTGATCCTGTTGTTTGGAATGTTAAATACGCTGCACACTTCACTCCAGAAGCCATCCTTATATGTAGAATTTACTTGGAGTGGAATGCAGCTCTTTTGCAGGTCTACAATAGTTTTTAAAATGTCCTTGATAGAGATTTTTATTTGATTTGTTCTATTTTGTAAAAGAAAGGCGTAATTATTGATTATTAACATACATGGACATACATTCTTTAATTCAATATATGCAATAAAGTCATTATTCGTATTTGAATTAATAACGTGTAAGGTGTACACTCTGTATAAAATCAAAAAGGACAAAATATTAGGAAGACAGGATACTAGTGTTGTAGTACTAGAGATTGGTCTTTGTCTCGAGACGTGTCTCAAATCTAGTTTTTGAGGTTCTTGGTTTTGTCTTGGAATCGACGACGTTTTTAATGAGTGGTTTCTGGGATGATACCATTTATTGCACATATTTGTTCCAAAATTTAATGTTTTTTGACAACTTGGGAATGAATTAAATTGCCAAAAATACCATTAAAAATAACAAAAAAAATCATTTTGAGGCCATGACAGCCTCTGCACTTGAAAGAACTTCACGGAGAGAGAACGCAGGTTCACAATGGTGAAAACCTATGAGCGATTGGTCAAAATGTCTCTCGGTTGGAGCTAAGTGGCTGAGCGCCAAACTTCTTCCCCAGTCTACTGGCTCTGAAAGTAGGGGAAGCGTCTGCTGTTAGCGTGTGTGTGTGTGTGTGTGTGTGTGTGTGTGTGAGTGTGTTTGCATGTGTGTGAGCATGTTCAAAGTGAGAGTCCTAGAACAGAGTGATGCGCCCCCGAGGGGGAGCCACTTTTTTTTTCAGTTCTTGCTGATGTTTATTGATGAGGATTGTGTGACATGAGAAATATACAAAAGAACAACAGAGATTTGTTTTTTGTTTGCTTTCATCATAGTTTAGGAAAACAGGAAAATAGTACAAAATACAATTAATAAAACAAATATTTACAATTTTAAAAAAGTGTTATTAGGTGTGTGTGTGTGTGTGTGTGTGTGTGTGTGTGTGTGTGTCATTTCTGCACTCATTCCCTCATTCAGCATTGGTCAGAACGTATCTGGCACTGCCATTGTAATGTTCTTTCTACATTTGCCACATGTGTATTTGTAGCAGTCAACACATCGTACAGTGGCACAATTTTTCTTGCATTGATGGTTGTGTACTACAACCATGAAGTGGAATGAGACTGTAATAACAGGGTGTTTTCTTTAAAAATAAATTCAAAGTCATATGTAATAAGTGTCATATTTTAAACTTTGGTGGGCTTTTATTTTGAAACTAAACATCAGAATGTTTTGAAACTTATAGGGTCACACCATGAGGTTGTGTACTACAACCCTGAAGTGGAATGACACTAAAATAACAGGGTGTTTTCTTTAAGTGTAATGTATTACATTTAAAAATCTTGTGTGGCATTTTATTTTGAAACTTGTTAGATGAATCTGAGTTACTTGCTAAGATTTTTTAATATCAGTCTGAAGTAAAAGTAGTCTGTAAAATCACATAGCTTTTTTTAATAAAGTGAAATATTAGCAACAAAGAGAATCTTAATTTTACGATCTCCTGTTTGCACTTTACTTAGTAAAGAGAGTAAACTCCACGTTAGAATAAGCATAACATTAGAAACAAGTAAGGACTGGGTAGTTTCAGTCACAGCGAGTTGGACCACAAACAATAGTGAGTTTACACTGTCCTCACCTCTTTATTCTGAGCAATATTACAGGGAATGTGTTTGAGTTCTCTCCTGAAACCAGCAACAGGATTCCAGAGCATTTAGTTTCACTAGCATCAAAACACAGCGTTGGATCTTAACTGTTGAAAAACAAGTTCAATAATCACTGTTTAGATATTTAACACTTGTTTTACTGAAGTAAAAATAACAACCTCTCCAACATACATGTGTAACAGAACAGTATACAACAATATGATGTTTCAGACAGAATCCTCACCATATGTTGGCCTGAGGTAGAGAGGAAGGGAATAACTGAGGGGATCATCAGGTGGTCAGATGAAGACACAAAGGACAGAGATTACAACTTTATCATGTTGTTAACAATGGGAATTGAGTTTGAATTTTCTTCTTGTGCAACCTTCATTTTAAAAGTAAATAAAAGGCTAATTTTTCATGATGCAAAAAGTACAAATATTCATGTGATCACAGAAACTTAATTTTAAGCTCAATAACTTACTGGTTACTACAAAGGAGGCAGAATGGGTCACTAATAACATTTTTTGTTACCAATTAATCTTTTGTTTTTTTTAAATATAATTCAAATATCTGTATATTGTCTTTTCTTTTTTAGTACCATCATTTGGAGACATAGAGGTAACCACACCCCTCAGTCACTGAAGATTCACCTGAAAATGATAGAGTGGCATTACTGGTTAGCTATACGCCATCGTAATGGTGTCTTGGGCAGACTTTTCCATGACATTAAAAATCAAGTTAAGTACTGTTTAAAATTGTAGGGAAACTCCTCCCAATAGTGTACAAGAACACTTAAGTAAAAACCCAGTTAAGTCATCCTGTGTTTGAAATTGCTGAATAAAAGAACAGATATTTCATGACTTCATTGTTGTTTTGTTAAGGTTTTAATATGATTTTATCTGACTGTGTAATGACACTTATTGACATCTTAGTGACTATTTCAAATGTTTTCACTTTACTTAAGGTGATGAAAAAGAGACATATTACTGTTATAATGGTCTAATGACATCACTGACACTCTAACCTCAAGTAATAAGTGTAAAAATAATGTATGAATGTTTAAAAATGTTGCACACAGTGACTAAGTGGCTAGCATGTTTGCCTCACAGCTACAAAGTCCTAGGTTGAAACCCTGGGGTGACACTAATGTCCTTTCTGTGCGTAGTTTGCATGTTCTGCATGTGCTTTCCTGGGTTTCCTCTGGGTTCTCTGGTTTATTCCCACAATGTAAAAACAACCATTTGCTTGATTGGAATTTTGAGATTGCTCCATAGGAGTGAATGGGAGAGTGAGTGTTGTCAGTGTGTGTGTCGTCGTGCAATGAACCGGTTCCCTGTCCAGGGTGTACCCCCCACCTATCATCCAAAGGATGCTGGAGATGGGCACCAACAGACCCCTGTGACCCTGAAACATGTGTAAGTGGGTGAAATGATGAATGGATGGATGTTTGATATTCACGTCTGTTATGACATGTTAATGTCACATGGTCATAATGTAAAAAGTGGTAGGGTGTTTTGCCCTGGTTAATGACAAGTTGTCATGACAATGCTTTCTCAAGAAATGCAAACATAGCTCCAAAGGTGTCATAATTTAGCGAATGACACTTAATGACAGCCTTCATGACACCTTATTAATGCTAATGACATGTGTCATATCATAATAATGACAGTGTAATGTCAGCCTTATGTAAACCCCTTCAAATAAAGTGTTACCACATTTTTTTTTTAATTACATTTTGGGAATGAATTTTTTTTTTTTTTTACTAGAATCATAAATGTAGTGAAATGAGTGTAGACTGTTGGAATAATGTGACTGTTAATTATTGTCAGTGTCTCTGCTGTGATGTTCTGTATTCGCTATAGTCGACTTTGTAATTTCCTTTTTTGGTGATAAAGTTGAACTGTTTCATCCTGTTTGGCCTTGTGTGTGTAGCACATTATTTAAAGGAAACTTTAGTTTAGAATCACTGTATAATGTGTTTTTATATTTTTATATTCATACCCCCCACCCATTTAAACTCCTCTTCCTCTTTTTATGACATCACTGATAAGATGATATTTTTGCTCAGTGCACTCACAGATCAGAGTGTGAGGAAACATTAGAAACATTGATCTACAGCAGAATGCTTCTCCTGCAGCTCACTCTGCTCTTTGTGCTCGTGCTTGGAGGTAAACTTCTTCTTCTGTTGATGTTGTTTTATCATTTAACAGAGTAGATGCTTTGGATTTCATTTGTTTTAATGAATTAGTGATAAAAAAAAACTAGACCTGTGTTAAAAACATATGGATGGTTAGAGAATATTGATAAAATACCATTTTATATCAAGTTTAAAGGCAAATTGTTATATTTATTTTAAAACAGAGCTCATTTTGAAAAAAGAAAAAAGAAAACTTAGTTTAAAGTTAGTTTTATTTCAGTCAGATAATAATGGACCCAAAAAGCTGAAATACATCAGTTTTAAGTTAGAAAATTGAATCTACTCAAGTTGTGATTACTTTGATCAAATGAGTTTATTTCTTTGAACAAACAGTATAAAATGATTAGGAGAACACAATGAAGGAGTATGGACCTAATTTAGGGCCACAGAATGAAAATTATAAATTTATGTTAAGAAGGTTTTTTATTTGGAGCTTCCTCTTCTTCTTCTTTTAGTTTATGAAAAACTTTCAGTTTTTACATTTGTGGAAATCAAATGAAATAATGTATTTTAAAAACTTACAAAGATTAATCTGAAGGTATTGTGTGTAAGAGGAAATAAGATTTTAAAAATGATGAAAAAATGATGGCCACTGTAATCATAATTGAGTTGTAATTGTAGTGTTGTGGTGGTCAAGACCGGTCTTGGTCTCGAGACCAAATTTTAAAGGTCTTGGTCTTGTCTCGGACTCTGAAGCATTTTGACTCGGTCTTGTCTCAGACTCAGGCTGCCCGGACTCGGGATTTTCCGTCAAGACCGTTCGAGACCAGCACTAATTCCTGCTATTTTTAAACTTTTTTATAATGTGATAATAACACGGAGAAGAACAGGATAAAACAATATTTTATTCATTCTTTAATCCACCCCGTATAATGACCACAACCTTCCTTAATGTGACTGAGTGACTTGTGTGACACACTCATACGTGTGTGGCTACGTGTCAGCTTGGACCGCGGAGCGCAAGGGAGATATGAACTAATCACCGGTAAAAATCCCAGTAAAACTCCAGAAAACAATCACCAGTAATAAATAATATCTCCCTGGTAAAGACAGTAGCTCTAATAACTGGTAAAATGATAAAGTGATGATATTACAGCCTGTGAAGGCTGGATAGGGGACGCACTTACTCTGCTTCTGGGTCTTAGTGCCAGCCGAGCGGTGAAGCCTGTTCCGTTTACCGTGTTTACTGAGGTCCGTGGGTGTTTAATAAGTCAGTGTGTGTTTAATAAGTCCGTGTGTGTTTAATAAGTCTGTGTGTGTCCGTGTGAAAGTGTGCATGTTTATGCCTCTGTCCATCCACTCTTTTTGTTAAATCCATGTCTTTTAAGGCTTTAATTACATAGTATCAGCTGTAGTCTGGGCCGCCGCCATCTTGGATTATGTCGTCACCAGCGCGTCATCGCCGCAGAGTTGCACAAGCCCAGAATGAGTCAAATAACTGTAAAGAGGTCTTATATTAGTCTATTATCTTTTTAAAGTGGTGTTTTTTTGTGGCTTTAGACTCATTTACATTTATGTATATAATATGTTCCCCACAATATAAACAGGTTCACAATATAATTATTTTTTATAGTTTCTGTTTCCACTGTATCCAGAATAATAATAATAATTCTCAACAAGAACAATTGCTTAATTTGTTACATGACTGTTCCAGGGTTTGAGTTTGTTTTATTTAGTTTCACATCCACCTGTAGCTCTATGTTTTTTACACTGCTGACAACTTTTTTGTAGTTTTATTTCAGAAAGTTTCACTTTTACAGTTACAGTGTTAAACCTTTGTTAATTGAATATTCTAGTTACATTACAGTAACCAAATTAAACTATATCAACTAAGTGAATTAATAAAAATAACCTGTGTAAAGGCTTTTCAAACTAAAACGTTATCTTGTGAAATCTGTGACCTGCACAACTCAAAGAATCAGAATTAAGAATCATTATTTCTTGGCAGAAATACTTTTAAACACTTGCTGTACATTCAGCTGACATAAAAATCTTGTTTTCAAATATGTAGAATAATTGTGAATTTATCAGTAGCAGTAGTAGTTTTAATATTTTAGTTAATTTTTTGCAGGCACCTTTTTTGTCCGTCAAATGTATTTAAAATAAACTATAATTAAAGAGAGAATGTTATTTAACTGTCGAACCTTGTCATAATTTTATTTATTTATAGATTTTTTTAAATTGAAAAAAATAATGTTTATGGTCTTGGTCTCGGTGCATTCTGGTCTCGGGCAAGTCTTGGTCTCGGATAGTGCGGTCTTGAACACAACACTATGTAATTGTAAATGACTTTCTGAGGATAAATAATAATTGTAATTGAATTGTAATTGGAAAAACTGCTTATGGTTGACTTTCTTTGTGTCTCTATGTTGTTCTGCCTGAACACCAGTTGATAGTTGAACAGTGTGAGTTTAAAAAGCAGAGAAATGTGATGAAATCCGGTGCTGACGTTCTGGGCGTGCTCAGTGAGATCACCACAAAGAGGAACATCACAGATCTGAGGCTGAGGAAACATTTGAAAGAAATGTGATAGATCTGCACAGCTGTAATGCTCACTAAAAATGTCTTTCTCACCAGCAAAAGTAACGTTTCAGGCCTTAGCCCTTCATCAGACTTAGGAAACAGCTCTGACACACCTGCATATATACATGGGATGATTAGGTCACATGATCAGAGGGGGTCACATGATTCAATCAAAAACTATGAGACTTGTGAGATATATAGTATAGATGTTTTACATAATCGATCACATTTATAATTGCAGAGACTGTAAAACAGGTGTGAATTGGCACATCTAAAAAAGCAGTGAACCAGTGCAACCACAACATAGTGCAAAAATACCAGAATTACAAATATATTATGAATTATATAAATAGAATTATAAATACATTCATAAATATCAGAATTATAGATATATTTTAAATAGATTATATGAATAGAATTATGAATACATTTACCAATACCAGAACCACAGATATACTTGTAAATCCCAGAAATGCAAATGTATTTACACATATGTACATATACACATAACACATATATGTATTGATTTTTACAAAGTTTTTACAATAAATTAAAGAGTAGTGTGTTGTCATGGTTGTAAATGTTGTCAATTACGATTACAGTGGCCAGCAATTTTTCCAATTACAAAAAAAAATTGTAAAATTTTTTTATCCTCAGAAAGTCAATTATAATTACGTTCTCAATGACTAAATTCTAATTACAAAGAATCAAAATGACTGAGCCTGAAATAAATAAGCTAATAAAAGTTAACCTTCCTCTTGTGTTAGCTTTCTGTTAGCATCTCTAATGATAACTGGTCCTAAATCAGCTGTAAAATACACTAAAAACAAATATCTATCATCTCATTTATTTCATATCTATTGGTTACCTTGTTAGGTTTTATAATCAATGAAAATATAGGTTTTAATATTTTTAGTGTGGGCGTCTGAGACTTTTATGTGTCAGTTTACCTTTAGATTTATATATTTTTTAATGGTAAAATGTGGTAAAGCTTGATATGAAACATATTTTAATAATTGTTAACTACATATGTGTAGAACTGTACATAGAACTGTAACATGGTTCCCCAGTTTTGTGTTAAATTATAATTAATCATTTTTATAGATTTTTCATGGCAATTACAATTACAAAGTCAATTATCTAAACTCAATTACAATTTAATTACGATTACGACAGCAACAGATTTTTAAAATTAAAATTACAATTATAGTTATGCCATAATTATCATAAATTATCAAAAACACAATTACAATTATAATTGACCCCATCCCTGTTTTATTTTATAACTTTATAACGACTGCTCTGTGTTTCTTTGCTGCAGGCAGCAGTGACATCATCAACATCTATCACAGAGCTGGAGATGAGGTCATCATGTCCTGTAACAGTGTGGATTCATCTGAAACATCATGTTCTAGCATTAAATGGCTGTACAACAGAGACATAAATACTACTGAAATCATTGTTAGTGATGGACAGATTAATAAAGATTCACCTCAAGCTGCTAAACTGAGTCTGGGCCGTAGATGTTCTTTGACCATCACAAACATCTCCTCTGAGGACGCAGGAGTTTACAACTGTTATTATGGGAAAACATATGAACACTACACATCTGTGTATCTGAACATTTTAACACGTGAGTAACATGACATTATTGCAGCTGTTCCTAAAAGTTGTAATTGAAAACTTACAGTAATTGTAACTGAAAAATATAATTGACTCCAACCCTGGTACTGACCACAAATATCACTGTTCATTTAATTATTTGGATTCTTTCACATTTTCCTCAGTCTCAGCAAATCAAAGCACTGATCCAGTGGGAGGAGTCACACTGACGTGCACTCTGTGGGGGGACATATACACCTATTGTGTAAAAGACAACCTGAGATGGCTGGATGAGGAGAGAGATGAACTGAAGCAAGATGGTGATGAAGTCTATTATAGTAGACAGAAGAAATGTGTTTCTGATCTGATAATAACACATCAGATTAACCACAGCAGAAGATACACCTGCCAGTTCGTTATAAACAATGAAGTGAAGATTTCTGCTGACTACACACTTGTGTCTACAGGTAGGACGACCAATCAAATCTGACCTTTAACATGTAAACACTGTCTTTATATGTTCTTCATTGTTTTCAGCTCCAGTTGATTTAACGTCTGATTCGACTCCAAACAAGATCATCTTCATCATCATCATCGTAGCCTCAGTCGGACTGTTGACCATCCTGGTCATAGTTGGTCTGACTGTTTTCATCAAATCCAGGAGGAAAACTGGAGCAGCAGAAGAAGGTGTGTGTGTGTGTGTGTGTGTGTGTGTGTGTGTGTGTGTGTGTGTGTGTGTGTGTGTGTGTGTGTGTGTGTAACATAATGGTTCAATTATTTGCTGTTTTGTAGTTATAGTTTCCCAGTGTTTTAAATGTGTGTTAAATACACAAAAGGTTTGACTTTATAAAGCTTATTTATAACATCTGATTTTTCACAGTCAGAGAATCATAGGAGCAGGGTTGGGGTCATTTACAATTGTAATTGTAATTACTAATTGTCATAATTGTAATTGAGTTTAGATAAATTACTTTTTGCCATGAAAATTCTATAAAAAAATATCAAATACAATTATAATTTAACACAAAACTGGGGAACCATGTTACAGTTCTATGTACAGTTCTACACATATGTAGTTAGCAATTAATAAAATATGTTTCATATCAAGCTTTACCACATTTGACCATTTAACAAAAATGTAAATCTAAGGATAAACTGACACATAAAAGTCTCAGACGCCCACACTAAAAATATTAAAACCTATATTTTCATTGATTATAAAACCTAACAAGGTAACCAATAGATATGAAATACATGAGATGATTGATATTTCAGATGCTAACAGAAAGCTAACACAAGAGGAAGGTTAACTTTTATTAGGTTATTTATTACAGGCTCAGTAATTGTGATTAAATGTAATTGAAATTTAGTCATTGAGAACGTAATTGTAATTGACTTTGATGATAAAAAATAATTGTAATTAAATGTAATTGGAAAAATTGCTGACCACTGTAGTTATAATTTAATTGTAATTGAACATGGGTATTTGAAAATGTAATTGTAACTGAAAAATGTAATTGACCCCAACCCTGCATAGGAGAATGTCTATGCACTTTAAATATCAGGAATTATCTGAATTCTGCTCTAATGATCCACAATTTGCTTCATATTTTGTCTCATAACAATTCGAGGCTTGATCTGAGGAATTTTTGCTATTCAGACAATAACACGATGGTCAGTGATGTCATTCATGAGGAACATTTGTTAGTATCAGGTTAATAAAGGTAGATTTATCAGACATTTAAGGTTTGGTCTTGTAGAACCATTCACCACCTGAAACAGATTCAATGAATTACAAAAAGGTTTGAGGTCATCTCAGACTGTTTGTAACAGATTTAGATTTAAGTCTCCCATAGAGAGAACTTTATTTGACTTCATTGATTCATCATTGATGGTAAAGCATCACTGGTATCAATAGGGGGTCTATAACACCCATTAACAGTCAAATGAAGTGTTTTGGATTCTTCAAGGTCAAAAGCTAAAAATTCTAATTGCTGACTCACTTATTTGGACAAGAGCAGATTTACATGAAACTTACTTTTTATGTAAATTGAAATATTTCCTCCCTTCCTGAGACGATCGGTCCTACAGACCAGTGTTTCTCAAATGGGGGTACGCGATGGAACTACAGGGGGTACGAGAGAGAGAGAGAGAGAGAGAGAGAAAGTGGAAAATGAACAAATAAAGTGTCAGTCTTTGTTCCACCCCAGGCGTGAGATGACCGGAAATGATAAAAACTATAGAAATAAATCTATTCAGAAGCCACTAAATTAATGTTTTTCAACCTTGGGGTCGAGATTCTATGTGGGGTCACCTAATGTGAAATATAAATCTAGTTACGCTTAAATGCAGTAAAAAAAATAATAGTAATAATAACTGTACGTAAGTTTGAGAACCACTGCTTTAGACACTGTAACCATCAATACCAACATCCTTATCCAAAATAGATTTGTTTCACCATGACTCTGGTATTAGAATTGCATCAGGATCAGGTGAAAGTTCCCATATGTGAACCATGTCCATGTTGGCAAATAGACTGTGTACATTTAAATGAATGAAACCAAGATCTGCCCTTGATTTAAAATCAACAAGGCTTTACAACTTTTCAGTGCCAGGATTGGGTTGAACATTTCTAGAGATCAGAAGCAACAAAACAATTAGACATTTCTGTTTAAGCTCTTGATACCATTTAATAGAGGTTTCTCTATTTCTGAATGTGTCTACTTCAGTTTCAAACTAGTCTTTTAAAAAAAAGATGTTCATCAATTAGACAAAATCCTCTGTGAGTTAATCTATCTCCCAATGAGGACAGTTTTGAGTGAGGATTAAATTAGGAGATAATTTGCAATCCTCATGCAGGTGGATGAATGTCTAGCAATCATAGAAGAGACAGATGATGATGTCACATATACACAGAATTTAGTAAACTCTGAAATGTAAAATCAGTTAATTAAACCTTGTTAGTATTCATCTGTATTATGATTATATGTTCTATTATTGAACTGCTTCTTTTCATGTTTTAAAGATTTGAGCTGAGCTAGAAAAGTAACTTTCCACTTCCTGTCGCTGACGGTTGTGACAATAAAAACTCTTTGCATCGCTGAGTGGTTGAGATAATAATCTGTATTATTGGTTTGTTACAGACGCCCCAAAGCGAGCTCGTGTTCCTGTGAGTATATTTAAACACTCACCACTTCTCACAAACTGTTGCAGCTATTTTTTACATCACCATGCAGATAAACTTAGTGTGTTTCACTTTTAGATGAATCGGAAATTATCAAACATGCTTCACGATCAGCTGTTTATTCACTTTTTAACCAGCTGCTTGATTTGCTGAAAGATTTATCATTAGTTTCTCTTCAGATTTGTGTGGAAAGCCTGCATTAATCTGCCTGTTCCTTTGTCTCTTTACTGCACTCAGAGGTTCACCAACCGATACAGCAAACCTCACTAATGGTTGGGACTCATTGATTCGGCCTGAAAATTGTGCGTTTCGGCTCTAGCGATTCAGACTCAACCCAAGAACCAAGCACACATTCAGACTCGGGGGAACCAGACCTTTCCGTTGATACCATGGTTGGCCCAATCCCAGCACTTTTAAAATCGTATTTCACATATAAATATTTATTCATGGTTGTAACACATACATATAACGCACGATTATACGTGAATTAGCGGGATCTCCTGACTCCTTACTGCAACAGATGTGCAGCAAAACCGGAGACGGTGGGGATTGCTGGACTACAGATTACGCTGAAGTTACACAGCGGAGCAGTTTCAGAGCAGCGACGCATCCAGTGGAAATCCAGGGTTATAATTGTTTGCAAAATGAGTGGTTGTAAAAGAAGCTGATGATGATTCTATTCAAGGTATTGGATAATTGGATTAGAATAATGTCGGGCTCTAACGGGTTCGGGCTTAAAGAGGAATCGCCTTTATTCGGGTTCTACTCTTGTGTTCGTAAGAAGTTTCGGTAACACTTGAAGTTTTATACATAAGGCTGACATTACGCTGTCATTAGCATGAATAAAGTGTCATAAAGGCTGTCAGTAAGCTGTCATTAAGTGCAGTTTGCTAAATTATGACACCTTTGGTACTTTGTTGGCATTTTTTGGGTTAGGTGGAGGGATCTAGAAGAGTTGGGTTAAGGTTATGGTTTAGGGTAAAGAAGGGTTAGGGGTTAGGGTTAGCAATAGGGTTAAGGTTAGGGTTTATGGTAACAAACGACACTTAATGACAGCCTTCATGACACCTTATTCATGCTAATGTCAGATAATGACAGCGTTAATGTCAGCCTTATGTATCAAACTTCAAGTAAAGTGTTACTGAAGTTTCTCTGCGCATGTGCTTATTTTGGTTTATTGCAAAATCACACCGCCATCTATTGACTACATTATTTAGTTTTTTTTCTTATTTCTCATGTGAGCAGAGATCATTTTGAAAACGTTGCCGTGTGAAGGTGGAACTTTTTGGAAACAAACAGAAAAAGAATCTAAACAGGCCTTATAGTCAGGTACTTTTTTGTGGAGAGTATCAAAACTATACATTTTTGGAAAATCTATTGTATAAGCAATCAGAAAACAATGTTTTCATCTTCCCTGATACCTATTTGGCCTCCATCTTGGATTTTACATAATGGACGCCATAAAAAGGGTTTTTGTCAACATCTTGGCTTCTAAATAACCTAGAGCTTTTATTTTGACAGCTAAACTACCATTTTCAGGGCCAAGGAATCCAATCTTTTCTGTCCACGATTCTTGGCCGTGTGGAGACCTGTAGCTAATGCATGTGCGTAACGGTCTCGGGCACATTAGATTTGGGCTTTGTTAGCTGTGTTTTCATGGCAACTATGATGGTAGACTGTCTGATGTGTAGGGAGTGTGTTTTTTGTAGTTTTGCTGTCTTCTTTGGACCTCAACATAGATGCCATCATGCAAATTGACTCTCTCTTCCATTATGTCCAGCACATGCTAGGTGCATTCATCACTTCGCTCCGAAAATGATAGATTTGCTGTTTAAATAAAAGCTCCAGGTTATTTAGATGCTGAGATATTGATGAAAATGTTTTTCACTGCAGCCATTTTGTAAAATCCAAGATGGTGGCTATTTAGGACTTGGGGCAAATGGAAATATTGCTTATACTATGAGGTTTCCAAAAATGTATAGTTTTCATATTTAAAAATCTAAACATAGTAAACTTAACCTGAGATAAAGGTTCCTGAGACATAAATAAACACAGAAGTAATACAAAGAGTTTGACAGGCCTGAGCTAAAGACATTTAAACTGCTGATACAATAAATCCTGCTGAGGAATTGATTTGTTCCTTTGTTTGACCTCAGGATGGGGAGGAGAGCACCGTCAGCTACAGAAACCGAAACCAAGAGGCCTTGCCCAGCTCAGAGGTAAGTGACTCCCTACGTCAAACCATTGCTCCCACTTTAGCAGAGTCGCTAAAGCACAAGAAACCAAACTGGGTTTGAATTCACAACAACTAGACACGCACACATCATCATTCAGTGATGTGTAATCAGAGGTGGCAAAAGTACTAGTCGTCAATACTCAAGTAAAAGTTTAGATACTTGAATAAAAAACAACTCTAGTAAAAGTAAAAGTATTGAAGTTGCTCCCTTACTTGAGTAAAGGTAAAAAAGTACATGCTACTAAATGTACATAGGTAAAAAGTAAAACTAATGTCCCTTTAATAATAAGACAGGGTTTTTAAACCAGCAAATTCTTTATCTTTTATGTGGAGAATTTAACACTCATAAAAAATACAATTTGTAAATAAAACCTGTCAAGAGTAAATGTTCAATAAAACCCAGAGCAGCTTTGAGTTTAAAATTGTTAAAAACTTGTAGAAAACTGGTACATGGAAATTAATTAAATCTATTACTCTTTATGAACACCTGCAGAATTTACTACTCATAATAAATATAATTTGTAAATAAAATGTTTTATGAAAAAACAAAAGCAAATGCTCAACTAAACCCAGAGTAGCTCTGAGTTTAACGTTTTTAAAAACTTGGAAATATTAACCATAAAACTAAGGGACCGATCAAACAGAAAAAAGCTCAAACTACCAAATTTTGCATTTTTTACGTCGTTCATCTTCGAAGGTCTTAAAAGTAACCCACGTACCCAAGTAAAGTACAGAACCAGAAAAACTACTTAAGTACAGTAATAAAGTATTTGTTACTTGTCACCTCATCAATACTACCCATCCAAGGTAGAACCAAGCCATGTTTATTAACATGGAAATATGGACTAACGTACAGATTTAAAGGTGCAGTCCGCAACTTTCAGATCGCTCCCTCCCCCTCCCTCCCCGCTGCTCTCTTGCCCTGCCTACAAACTTTCCAAAGTTCCTTCCTCAGAGGAGCTAACAAGCTAACATTAGCTTGACAGCAACATCACAGTAATATAACATGCACTGTTAAAAGCATATTACTGCAGTGCTTTTTTCTCTCAATGTGCACACACCTCATTAGCAGCAACAACACAGTGTCACTAACAGCAGCTCACACAGAAGCTGCTGCACACAAACAACACATGCACTACAGAGTTCTAGTGTAACAATTACAAATCAAACATAATCTAAATCAAGCAGCAGTAAATACCTTTCAAACAGAAAAGTCACCAATTCCATCTTCTACTCCTCCAGACCATACACTGTTGCTCCAGCCCCGGGAATGGGGCGGGGACTGTGAGCAACAGCTGTCAGACAGCCCATCAAAGAGTGGTTCTTTTTGCTCTGTCATGGTGCATTCTGGATATCAGCAGATTGGCTCAATGAGCCTGTTTTTTTTTCACACTAACTACTAGTTTCATGTAAGGCTGTCCTTACATAGTGACAGCTTTAGCAAATATGACAAAAAGTCACTTTTATAAGAGTTGCAGACTGCAATATAATTTTTTTTTTATTAAATGAAATACTCAACAATACACAAAGTAATCCCCACAAACACATGGTGACATGCTCCCAGTAGTTTGTTTCCAAAAACACGGCAATTGTTCACCATTTTGTCCCGAAATTTGGGATTTTTTTGCCTGAGTGCTGTTTGTAGACCTGCTGCTTTATCTCCAAAATGGCAACTTCCAGGTTGATGGCGTGGTTGATGACGCGCTGTGAAAACCCTCTATTAGATCGTTAAGGATTACAACATGACGACGATCTCCCAAATCACAGAGATTGTAGAACCGCCTGTAGTTCACATTTTAACCCTCGCAGTGCCGTGTCTGTGTCATATGTCTGTGGTCCATACACAGAACATCCAAAGGTTTTTTTTCTCTGCCAAATCAAACCATTTGCTAGTCAGCATGTCAGCATTATTTACAGACACAGAATACTTATTAAGTGCTTAAACCAGGCAGAAATACGCTCCGCTCCCCCTCCCCCCAGTACACGGACACACAGTCAGCTGTGTTAGCGACTGTCAGAGGTCTGTCAGTCTGTCTGTCTGTAAAACTCTATCAGTTCTGAGTGTTGAAGAACTGAGAGATGTTTGAGGAAACACTGAATGTGTTTCTCTTCTGTAACTAACTCTCTGTCTCTCCTCAGCAGAGATCTGCTGCTGCTGTTTCCACATTCTTAAAGAGACAGTGTCCTGAATGTGATTTACTTTAAAAACTACTTTCAGCAACTCAGAGCTGCCCTGAAAAAAGCAACAATATAGAATTTAATCACATTTCAGCCTTAATGAAGGAAAAAGTCAAAAGTGACACTAAATGTTGTTTTTGTGCTGCTAGTGATTAATAAAAGGGTCTTTGTGGCATTTTTCTCAACTAACTTTGACCCATTATTGTTTTTCTTGTAAAATTATTGAAAAAAATAAATAAATGGAGTTTATATCAACTATTGCCACTTTGAGGAAAAATACAGAAATATGAATATTGGTCCATATCACCCAGGCCTAATGTAACCAAAGCAGTAACATTTTATCTTGTAAAGGATATGAATGTCTAAACTGTGTGAAATGAGGTGTTCAAACACTGATTAAAGTAGGATTTTATTATTATGAGTGTGTTACCTAAAAAACTAATAGAAATCACTAGATTGATCTGATGCCTTGTTATTAGAGTTTAGATCAGGCCCAAAAAAACCAGCCTGACCCGACCCGGGCTCACGGGCATAAAACCCGACATGACCCACACCCGACCTATTAACTTATATTGTAGGCCTGAGCCCGAAGCAAATCCGACGTAAACTATTATTTTATTGAACGTATTGCAGCCAGTAGATTATTAGCGCGGTGCTTCACGTAGCGGTACTGTAATGACGTGACTCGATCCGTTATCACAGTTTTACAGGCTTTAATGGAGGTTGTAGTAACGCCAAAAATAAACAAACACACAGAGAACCATCTTACACCGTCATACACTCACACTACCGTGGGAAGAGAATTGTTCACTAGTCTTTTCCCCGCTTACGCCCGCCCTTAGCCCAGCCTCCCAGCCAATCAAAACTCAGAACACATGTAAACAAAGACACACAGTGGCAGAGAAAGCTGCACGTAACCATGATGCCTTCTCTGCCATGGGAAATCTCAGCATCAGTTAACCACTGAACACACACAAGTGGAACATAACCAGAACATAGAACCCAGTTCGTAACAGTATTGCAGACCAGAGCGGGCGGCCCGTACGTGGAGCACAGACCTGACTGAAACACATAATCCTATTTGTTCCCTGAGCTCCAGCAGCAAGTGAGGAATGAGCAAAATCAGCAATATTCAGTAAATGTGAACGCTGAACAACTAAACGCAACACAACGGCGTCAATATCTCATCCCACTACGAGCATAAATCACTTTAGAAATGATACCACAACAATATAGAAGTGTTTTTGTGTTCATTAAAAAATAACATTAATGTAATAGAGGTTAAAACAAATTTTAAAAAAAGTAAAAAAAATGAGGCCTGAGCTCGGCCCCGGGTCGGACCAAGAATCTAAACTCTACTTGTTATGTAGCAGCTGTTGCTAATGCTAATGCTAATGCTACACCACTTTATGTAAACAAAGTAAAAAGACTGTGTGTGATTAAAAGAACATGTCAGCCCTTTTGTTTGATGTTAATTGTACTTGGAACCAGTTTGATAAATTGCTTACATACATTTTTTTTAAATAATTTTAAAATGACTTTGTCTTAAATGATCTTTTATTCCTTTTTTACATTTAGGCCGATTATTTTAAGCAGGTGAATTGGTTTGTTTTATTAGTAAATAACTTTAAAATAGTCTCAATGATTTGAATGAAAAAAATTGTGATCGTGATTTTACAAATAAAAAATTGTGATATGATATTTTTCCCATATCGTCCACCCCTAGTTACAAAGTTACAAGTATTCATGTTACTGTAATTGAGTTGCTTTCATGGGTACTTTCTAAATTTCTAAATCAGTAATTTTACTTTCAGTTAAAAGTGTGTTTTAAAAGTAGTAACGTAATTTGTTACATTTCTACACCCAACCGTTACTGAGTAAATTATTATTTTTTTGTTTTAAAATGATCAAAGGACATTGTGAAACTACAAAAAATGAAATGACCAGACAACAATCAAATGCATCACATCATAGCTGACCAATCAGATTAAATGTAATGTACCGCACATAAACAGCATTGAATTGAATTCATTAGTGTTGTTTTAGTTTATTTTTCAATTTACATTTTGACAAACCTTTTATTTTATACAGATGCCTTTGTGGAAAATAAATTAAGTTCCAATTATGTAAGATTTCATCTATTCTTTTTAAGTTTATACATGAGATTTATTACCAAAAATAAACATGGAGGGTGAAAGTAACTAGTAGTTTTTAATTTGAGTACTATTTAATTCAGCAACTTTTTACTTGTACTTGAGTATTTAATGTATGACTTACGTGTAAGTTTAATCAAGTGCTTCTACTTGAGTAGGATATATCAGTATTCTTTACAGCGATGGTGACATGCTCCCAGTAGTTTGTGTCCAAAAACTTCAACTTTGGTTTTATTAAATTGTCCATATGATCCTCCTTTAAAGAGTAACTAAACCCCAAACCTACTTTTTTCTGCTGAATACATATATATTTGAGTATTAAGTCGTGCTGTTGATTGATCCAAGTCCAACTTTTAACATTTTAGTAAAAGTATTGGAATTGTGCGTATTTAGTTGTAAAATGTCAGAGTTACTGCCCTCTAAGGGTCGAACGCTGCTATTACAATTGAATTTTGCTTTTGGCTGAGACGGATTATTGTGACGATCGTGCGTCACCAACTGTCACTGTTGGCCCCGCCCCTTCTATAAAAGATCTCCTGTGGTGATGTTTTTGACTCTGTGCTTCTATAAAGAACAGATTCTAGTCTAATCATAGGGTTCATCAAACTATGTGTGTATGTATAGACCAGAGGTGGAAAGAGTACAGAAAAAAGTGTGTTATATAAAGTCTATAAAACATTCTAGGTGGAATGGGAGGCTGCGGTGGGAGGGAGGACGAGGTTCTGTGGAGCCCCTGGCCTCACTCACCAGTAAACACCCAGGGACTGATGAAAAATATGGTTTTACTTGAAATTAAATATTGTAATTTACAGTATGTAACGGAAACAGGCGTGCTGGATTTATTTTACTCTGCAACGGAATCTATTTCCAATGTAGCGAAGTATTGTTGTGTGTGTGCGTGCGTGTGCGCTTATGCATTGTGTGTAGTAGTTGAGAAGACGGTGCTCTGTCATTGCCAGCTCTGACCGGCTTCCTGAGTGGGCGTGTCTTACTGCTCAAAGAGAAACGCCCATAATCAAGACGTTTTTTTTAAATTTTCCCCCTAGTGGCAGGTCAGCAGAAAGCAGGGGTTTAGTTTCTCTTTAAATATACACAATCACCTCAAAACTCCACCATTGTCTCCTTTAGGTCAGAGAACCAGAGGAAGGTGAAGAAGAAGTGACTTATGCAACGGTCAAGAAGTGAAGAAGAACGTGTGAATGTGAAGGCAACACTTCACCTACTGTCAGTGCCAATACTGCTTTTCTAGAACGAGTACAACTACTTATGAAATAAACAGTTTGGATTGTTTTGTTCTTTAGTTTCCAGCAGACATGGGAAACCAGTGGCTCTTAGTGTTTTACATTAAACATCATTTTATTATTGTTTTCTCTGGTACTAGAACATGTTTTAACTTCTTTTTACTTTATAATTGTAAGCCATGATGCCAGTTATTCACAGTTGTATGCTTTGTCTTCTTTTCTTAAATATTCTCATATAATTCAATAAAAACACTTTAAAATACACTTTTCTGTGCAAAACATTGTCACATTTTTTAGGTTTTGGCCTAAACTCTGACATTATGATTAC
>NW_021145054.1:0-12500 GCF_900634775.1 Gouania willdenowi | reverse complement strand
ATTCAGAGACAGATGTCACTGTAAGGCTACATTGTATGTGACATTACATCAGTGGTTCTCAACCTTTTTTGTGTTGTGACTCCATTTTATTATCATTTTTTTCTTTCTCCAATTAGCGTTTGATAATGTTTGTTGTTGCCAGGATTAGTGCTCAAAGTGACAAGATGCACCAGCTCAGATATCCTTATACCGTTTATGCTATTTTTATACTTATTTCATTTCAACTAGATTTTTATTTATACTGTCGTCTAAGATTGTTTTGTATATGGTGTTATAATTTGAATTAAAAAAATGAAAATAAAAAAATCTTAAAAACGCATATTTAATCTGTATTTTTCTATTATAATAAATTATTAGACATTTTAGAGGACCCCATTTGAATTCCAGGCGACCCCACATGGGGTCATGACCCCATGGTTAAAAAACATAATGAAAGCAGTGTTTTTCAAGTGTGCAGTGGTGGGGGGTACATGGATTCAGATTAAATGTCTGAAGGGGTACGGGACTGTGAACAGTTTGGGGAAACACTGTAAATGACAAACCATCATAGGAGTCTGTTGTTGACTAGGGGTGAGTATTGACAAGGATGTTGCAATACGATACGATATTATCACGATATTCTACCCAGTTAATATCAAAATTAAACGTAGAGATGAAAAATCAAGTTGCTGTATATGTTCATCAGTAGATATTGATCAGTCAGAGGATGAATTGAGTCAAAACTATTTGCTTCAAAATCTCCTTTTTATTATTTATTATTAGTGTTTTTACACATTTTCACTGAAAAAAAGAAAATACAGTGTTACACACTGACATCATAACATAAAGTGCAACAAGTTTCTTTTCACTAAAACTACTGTGTAGAAGTCTCAAAGTAACCATGACAACATAATGACGGCATTGTAACAACTGTAAGTGAGAACATTAATGATAAATCACCCTGAGTTACTGATAATGCACAAAAATAACAACAAATAATTTCTCCTATTGTATCAGTTTAAACACTGATCTGAACAGATTATATGAAAATAAAATGTCTGTGAATACATAAATATTGCAGGTATTACACACTGCCATCATAAAATCAAGAAACCATTGCAACAAATTGAAAGCATTGTAACCACTGAAATATTGCACAAATACACAAAAATATTAATTAAATAAATAAATAAATCTATTTAAAATCAGCACCAAAAAAATCTCAATATACTGTGAAATCATTTTTTTTTCACACCCCTATTGTTGACCAGTAGTTTAACTAGATCCACTCAGCATGGAATAAATAAAAAACAGGGTTTTACATGTATTGTAATGGTAGAAAACAACCTGAACTGGAGTGGGTACAGAAAGAATGAACACAATTATCTCACTAACAATGTGATTTTATTACCAATAAAGCAAGCTGTGGTTTCTGTAGGGGGTCAATGAACTAATGTAACTAAAAGACTCAAGACCCAACAGTATTCAGGTCAAATATCTGATGAAACGGTTCATATGAGTTCACTTTAACTTTATTCTATACAAAAATACAAAGACTGTTTTTCTTTCTTCAACGATTTACTTTAGGAACGCCACGTCTGGGATCTTTCCCGCCGTCTGAAACAGAAACAGTTGCTACTTTAGACATCAGCACATTTAAACCATGACGTGGATTGTTTAGAGTCGTGTCACCTTTAACTGAGTGAAGATTTGTGCTGCTTTGTTCAAGTCCCACTCGTTATCCTGCAGACACCTGCAACACACAGACAGTGTTTACCAGTGAGCTGTGACATTCATCGCTTCCTCTGTGGATTTACTGGACATTTTACTCAAAGGTTCGCTCACCTTTGCTCACGCAGTGAAGCGCCGGAGGAGAGGAAAAAGAGCCGGTGCGCTTGTGCGCCTCCGCCAGCGCGGCCGACGCACACCGTTACCGGGGATATTCCTCTCTAACGTGCGCTCACTGTGTAACAAAGTGGACGAACTCCAGCTGCTGTTGGGTAGAAACAGAGACTTCTCCTCATCTTCTGTTCTGTGCTTCACGGAAACGTGGCTGTGTGGAGCGGTACCGGACTCTGCGCTGCAGCTGGCCGGCTTCCAACTTCACAGAGCGGACCGAGACGCGGAGCTCACCGGGAAGAAGAAAGGTGGAGGAATCTGCTTTTATGTGAACAGTAACTGGTGTAACGACGTGACAGTGATCCTCCAGCACTGCTCTCCTCACCTGGAATCCTTTATTATCAACAGCAAACCCTTCTATTCTCCCCGTGAGTTCACTTCATTCATCCTGGTTGGTGTGTACATCCCACCGTCAGCTGATGTGCGCGAGGCACAGCGCACACTCGCCGACCAGATCCTGTGCATGGAGCGGACCTACCCGGACTCTTTTATCATTGTGCTTGGTGACTTTAATAAAGGGGACCTCTCACACCATCTCCCCAAATATAGACAATTAATTAAATGTCCGACCAGAGAGGAGAAGACACTGGATCACTGTTACACCACACTAAGCAGTGCTTATCACGCCGTTTCCCGTGCTGCACTGGGCCAATCGGACCATTTGATGGTCCATCTGATTCCTTCATACAGACAGAGGCTGAAGCTCTGTAAACCTGTGGTGAAGGAATCTAAACAATGGACCAGTGAAGCAGTGGAGAAACTCCAGGAGTGTTTGGACTGGACTGACTGGGATGTTTTCAGGTCTGTGAACAGTTCTCTGGATGAGTTTACAGACGCTGTGACGTCCTACATCAGCTTCTGTGAGGACAGCTGTATTCCATCAAAGACCAGGGTGAGTTATAACAATGACAAACCCTGGTTCACAGCTAAGCTCAGAGGGCTGAGGACAGACAAAGAGGTCGCTTTCAGGAGTGGAGACAGAGCCAGGTACAGAGAGTCGAAGTACACGTTTGAAAAGGAGGTGAGAAAAGCCAAACGTTTGTACTCAGAGAAGCTACAATATCAGTTCTCTGCAAATGACTCGGCTTCTGTCTGGAGAGGGCTCAGGCAAATTACAAACTACAAGCCCAGAGCCCCTGCTGCTGCTAACGACCTCTGCCTGGCCAACAGTCTGAATGAGTTCTATTGTAGATTTGACAGACAATGGGACAGACCTGACTCCAACCCCCCTCACACCTCTGACCAGCCTCACTACAACACCTTCACCCCCCACATCAAAGCTACAGTTTCACCCCAGCTGCCTACAGAGGCTCTCTCCCCTATCTTCCCCCCCTCCTCCCCCCCTCCTACAGAGACACCTTTCTCCATCAAAGAGAGAGATGTGAATAGACTTTTCAGGAGACAAAACCCCCGTAAGGCTTGTGGACCGGACTATGTCTCTCCTTCCACCTTAAAGCACTGTGCTGATCAGCTGTCTCCAGTGTTCACAGACATTTTTAACACCTCACTGGAGACATGCACCGTACCAGCCTGTTTTAAGGCCTCCACCATCGTTCCTGTCCCTAAAAAGCTGAGGATCACAGGACTTAATGACTACAGACCCATCGCTCTGACATCTGTGGTCATGAAGTCCTTTGAACGCCTCATGCTCTCCCACATCAAGGACATCACCGACCCCCACCTGGACCCCCTGCAGTTTGCCTATAGATCCAACAGGTCAGTAGACGATGCTGTAAACCTGGCTCTCCACTTCATCCTCCAGCACCTGGACTCCCCAGGCTCCTACGCCAGGATCCTGTTTGTGGACTTCAGCTCTGCTTTTAATACAATAATCCCAGCTCTCCTTCAGGACAAGCTTTCCCAGCTGAACGTGCCAGACTCCACCTGCAGGTGGATCACAGACTTCCTGTCTGACAGGAAGCAGCACGTGAAGCTGGGAAAAACCATCTCTGCTCCCCGGACCATCAGCACTGGATCTCCTCAGGGCTGTGTTCTTTCTCCTCTGCTCTTCTCCCTGTACACCAACAGCTGCACCTCCTCTCACCAGTCGGTCAAACTCCTGAAGTTTGCAGACGACACGACCATCATCGGTCTCATCGCTGATGGAGACGAGTCTGACTACAGGTGGGAGACAGACCGGCTGGTGTCCTGGTGCAGCCAGATCAACCTGGAGCTCAATGCTTTAAAGACAGTGGAGATGATAGCAGACTTCAGGAAGAACCCAGCCCCCCTCACCCCCCTCACCCTGGGAGACTCTACAGTGAGCTCTGTAGAGTACTTCTGCTTCCTGGGGACCATCATCACTCAGGACCTCAAGTGGGAGCTGAACATCAGCTCCCTTATCAAAAAAGCTCAGCAGAGGATGTACTTCCTGCGGCAGCTGAAGAAGTTCAGTCTGCCAACAAAGATGATGGTGAACTTCTACAGCTCCATCATCCAGTCCATCCTCTGCTCCTCCATCACCATCTGGTACGCTGCAGCTACGGCCAAGGACAAGGCCAGACTGCAGCGTATCATCCACTCTGCAGAGAAGGTCATTGGCTGCAATCTGCCCTCCCTCCAGGACCTGTACGCCTCCAGGATTTTGAGGCGTGCAGGAAAGATTGTGGCCGACCCCTCCCACCCCGGTCATAAACTGTTTCAATCTCTCCCTTCTGGTAGGAGGTTTCGGTCCATCAGGACCAGAACCTCCAGACACAAAAACAGCTTCTTTCCCTCTGCCACCATCCACATGAACACACCCCAAGTCACCCACTGAACCCCCCCCCACCCGATCACCACCTCCACCAGCTTGATACCTGCTGCACTGTATATATATATTTATATTTATCCTATTTATCCTTTATTCTCTATCTATCCTTTATTTATCCCTCATCCTTATATTTATCATTATTATTATTATTATTGTTGCTGGGTTGTTCTTTGTTGTTTTGTTTTTATTTCTTTTATTTCTTTTTGTTGCTTGTTTTGTGCACCAACCACCAAGTCAAATTCCTTGTACTGTCCTCAAAACTGTACATGGCAAATAAAACATTTCTGATTCTGATTCTGATTCTGATCCCAGTCTGGTAGACGGCATTAGGAGAGGACACCTACTTCAGGGACCATTCCAGCTTCATGCCTGACTTCAGGGAGAAGGTGCTGAGCATCTCCTGCTGTGGGGCAGTGAGGGTGGGCACTGGGCTGGAGGAAGGGGTCGGGGCAGGCGCCACAAAAGCTCTGCTGATCTGCTCCGTTGTAGCCATTCTGATGAAGAGCTGGTCGTTGATGATGCACAAACTGTTCAAGTATGAACGAGGACCACAGGGTTCAAAGGTTAGAGACTTTCTATGGTGTTAATATTACAGTGTTATAGGGCCACACCAAACATATTGTTACCTACATATGTGTAGAACTGTACATATAGAACTGTAACATGGTTTATCAGTTTAGCATTAAACTATAATTGATAATTTTGATAGAATTTTCATGGCAATTACAATTAAATAGTCAATTATCTGAACTCAATTACAATATAATCATGATTATGACAGCAAGAGATCTTTTAAAATTACAATTATAATTATGGCATAATTGTAATTATCAAATAAGCAATTACAATTATAATTGACCCCAACCCTGATTATATTGTGCTACAATGCAAACAGATGTTGGTTTGATATATTTGTTAAAAGTTGTTTGTTATAATTATCATTATTATTATAATTATTGATATGAGAAATAAATATGGTAAATTGGAATATTTTGAGATTATATTATTTAATATTTATTACTGCACAAAAGTACTGAAAAGTGGTATCGTTGAGTACCGATACTGATTTACGAGTACAAAGTATCGGTTTAAATGTGAAAGGTGCCCATCCCTAGTAATCTCTACAATAACAATGGTTGTTGTGTAAAAGCATTATGGTTTATCATTTTCTTTTATGGACAAATAAACATACATTAGGTAAATATAGGAAAACACAGAAAACACACGTGGTGAAACAGTATTTACTGACATGAAATTGAACATGCAACCGTTTGTTCATTCCAGTCATACTAGTGGAGGCAAGCATTATCTGAAGCTACAGCTGCCAATCAGCACTTTGGTTTTAAGTGTGTAACCTACCCAGAATTCACTGCTGGAACTGTGATGAAAACTCTGGAGAAGGCCCTTGTAGATTCTTTAGATTTATCATCTACAACAACTGAAAAACCACAAAAAACCCAGGAAAGCGTTAGTGAGCAACAGATGAGCTGCAGTGGATCTTCTTAAAACCATGACGACTAAGATACTGACCTTCTTTGAAGACTCCGCCCACTGTGAATGACAGCAGCGTATTCTGTGAAAACAAAGCAGTTTGGCTGAGTGTGAACAACACAAATGATGTAACTCAGTGTGTGGCAGATCAGACGTGAACTCACTGTGTAGGCGTTTACGTCCACGGTGAAAGAGGTGATGTCATGCTGAGTTTTTGGCAGCTCGTTGAGGAGCGCCACCACATTCAGCCGTTTGTGCTTTAGCAGATGGAAACGCATCGCTAGGGCAGGTGAAAACAAGACAAACATCAGGTGGGCTCCATCATTACTAGGGTTGGGTATCAGTTACTACTCGCTACTTTTTCAACGCTTCTGGTGCTAAATCATTACTTTAAACTAACTTCAAAATCTCAAAATGCCCTTTTATTTCCAGAGCCAAATTTAACATATTTAACTAAACAAATAAACTATTATTAGATCAAATTCACATCAGGGTTTCCCACACATTCATTTATTTATGGAGGATAATGTCATGCACCTTCTTTTAGGCCATGTTTTGTGCATGTGCTACGGTTAAAAATGAGGCCATTGATCAATGATCTGAGCAGCGGCACCGACGTCATGTGTATCAAGTAATGTGTGACACCAAAATCTTTGTTCTTATTGGACCCGGTTACTAGCGTTTCCATGGGAACTGGTCCCACACTTGTTCCAGGTTTCGGTACCCAACCCTAATCATTACAAGTCATACGTTCACTTCAGGAGAACTTACTGGAGTCTTTGGTCCTCTTCAGGTTTCTACTGTCTTTGAAATATTCTCTCAGACCGCTCCTGAAAAACAAAGCCAGAACAAAAAATCAGCACCACTCAAAGAAAACGTAGCCATTTAATCAAAGTTATACACCTGTGTGTGTGTGTGTGTGTCCTTACCTTGATGGATTCTGGACGTTGTACGGTGTTGTTAGTGATAATAATGCGTCATCATGGTAGGCCCCCAGCAGTGACTGTCTGTCTCCAGAGTCGTACACACTGTAGTACCTGTGAAACAAACAAAACACACTCTGCATATCAACACCAATCACTGATGTCATTTCCTACTTATTGTTAGAAACGCTGTGAAGCGACATAGAGAAAAGTGTTAGAAACTCACTGTTGCAAAAAGCGCTGAATGTAGACTTTAGCGTCATCAGAGCCAAAGCAGCTTCCCTGTGTGATCACATGGTCAACATTTAGCAGGAGAAATGAGACGTTCATTACAGAAAAGGCTTGAATCTAAAAATATAGTGGCTTCTATATTCTTGTACTTTGACAAGTGACGTTTTGAACACAACAGACACAGACAATTCAGCATCACACTGACTAACCTTGCAAGGTGGGAGAGTGGTGGGTGTTTCCACATCAAAGCCAATGTGTGGGGGGAGGTCATTTCCATCCTGATGAGGGACAATACACAGTTTAGTACAAGTTGGAAAACATCAGTTCATTTGGTGATTATCTGGTGTTATTTGAAACACGACTGACACTGGCCATAACATTATCCTTAAAAACCACTGGACCAAAACACAAACTAAACTCAAGGTACCAGAACAAAGCCAATCTGTGACCTCTGAACTAATCTGGTTGGTCCAAGTGGATAAAAAAAACTCAAACTAAATGAAGCAGTAATAATAAATATATAGTGACTGGTACATCATACTCAGGTCTGAAGCTGTGGAACTCATTATCCACAGAATTTAAAACCATATTGAGTTTAAAATGTTCACTTCTAGGGTTTAGTCTTGGCTGAAAACAAACCAAAGTAAATAACACTGAGTCTGTGTGAATGTATGTGGGATCGTGTGTGTATGTGTGTGATTGTAAAAAGTTTTATACAAATGTTGTATTAATGTATTTTATTATTGTAAATTGTGTAAAAAGGCCCAATCAGGGACATGAGCTGTGAATTAGCATTAGCTAGAAGCTCTTTATGCGTCACATCAGCTGTAAACCTTTATTGTTATTATGTTGATTACATCGTCTCTGAAAAATAAATAAATAAATATTTGGGGGAAACAAAACTACTTAATTATTTGAAGATTTTACATCTTGTAAACAAGTACAATATACTGTACTTATAGCTGCTAGATATGATCATTTTATTTTTTAAATTAGATAAAGACATACTGTAGACCTTACATTAATATATGTTAGATCACTCTAAATGTAAAAGGTTGAAATTGTTGCTTGGAAGTTGATTTCATTCTTATCAGGATTTCTTGCGTTCTTCCCACAGGCAAGGAAGACAGTGGTGGTTTGACTCCATTTATGTTCTGGTTTGTTCCCGTGACATCACATCACTACGTGAGGCAATCAATTTCAGCTGGATATATAGAACTTTCTGTGTAAGCCCCAAAATACACTTCTACCACTGTTTTGCCACAACGTTCAGTCTGTGAAAACACCAGAATTGTGTTGAGAAGTCTATTTGACAGAGTTTTTAGGGACAAATGAGAAATCATGATAAGAATTAAGAACACCTCTATCCTTCCATCTATGGGACTCCACATCCCACAATGCAATGCACAAAACTCAGAACAAACTTTCAAGCTGCAATTTCCTTTCTATTATTTTGTCATGCAATTGATCTTTGAGTCATAGATCTATGGAGGCCTACACCATGTCTTTTATCTGATAGATAATTATTGTTCCCAGCAGCTTTAACACAACTGATAATTGACAAAAGGACGTTAAACACTAAGGTCCTCTAGTATCAAAACTATGCTGGTAGAAATGAAGACTGAGTGACCATAAACTGCTGATGAATGAATGAGTGAGTAGACCTACCAACTTCAGAAGCTGGGGAAACTTCTGGCACACAACACTGGTATGGAAACAAAATTGAAAAGCAGAGAAATTAGTATGAGAATTCATCTTCCTCATTGTTGAATATACGCTAACATACATGACCATGTCCCACGTTCACCTGAATGCCCACCCTGGAGTGTACTTACCAGCAGGTATACTCACCCTCTGCCCCATTTTGGTGATACACACAGATTTGACGTAGCAAAGCAACATATACACAAACACGGTCTACCAGTTTGAGTTGAAAACTGCCAAACAAACGTTTTTTTCTAAAGAGAGAAGTGATGCGCTACTGGGAGAGGTGGTTACCACCAGTCTGGTCTTAACTCCTCCCCACTCTGGTGAAGATGCAGGGCAACCAACGAGTCACTGTCACTCAAAAACAAAACAGAGTCTTGGTGAAAAAAATATCAAGTACATTTTAAGTGCATTGTTAGACCCTGTGATTTAACACAGCCATACACAAAGCACTTTTCTCAATTTGGACATTGTTGGGTTTTCCTTTGTTTACAAGTTCTCCATCAACTGAGGGAAAATTCAGTTATTCATTAGGAACAAAAACACACAACAGCAGGTTTGACACACGTTGGTTGCATGCTGTGGGAAACTCAGATATAAGACGTTGGATTAGTAGAAACTGCCTTCGTTAAAGAAATCATCAAAACATCAATTTTGGATGAAGAAAACTGACCTGACGTATGAAGATGGGTCTTTGAAAAGGTCACAGAGAGGGTTTCTGACCAGCCACAGCTCCACCAGTTTCAGCCCCTTCAACTTGTCCAGCTCATGTTCGCTTTTCAGCTGAGGAACAAACAGGAAGCCGGTAGGCGTCAACACATGAACCTTCAACACTACTACACAAACATGACAATGAAAGCCTTGGAGCGGCCAGTCTCACGTCGTTGTGTGAAAGGTTCAGGGCCTTCAGATGAGGCACTTTGGTCACAAGCTCGCTGAGTTCATCCAGTCTCTGGATGCAGTTGTGACTGAGATTCAAGCTTGTCAACTGCAAAGAAAACATTGATTTCATATGGTCTCGACTTCACTTTGATGATCTAACTTTTAAAGTATCCACAGTATATGAAGATACACAGATTGTTGCTGATTGTCGTACGACCGTTACCTGAGGAATGTTTTCTTCAATGATCTTAATGACGGCCTCCATGTTTGTTTTCCTGTTTAAAGCCACTTTAATATCCTGTGAGACCAAGTCTGTTTCAAAAGTAAACATAAAAGTTTCAACATTCACGTCCACTTATGAAAGAATCCACAAGGTAATATTTCATCATGAACAACACAATTCAGAAGATTTAAAACATTTTAAGAAAAAAAAATAAATAATAATAATAATACATTATGAAACCAACTGTAATCAATGAATAATAATTCTAACCACAAAAATGTAAACTGTATATAAAAGTATCACCTGGTGCTTCCAGCCTGTTAACCCAGTAACACATGCCATTTAGATTGTGTTTTAAAAAACAGTGATTGATAAATATTTCCACTATATAAAACAACACATCCCCAATAAAAGGTGTTTTCTTTGAGATGTCAAAGGAAGTGGCCAACATTGTGAATAATCTAATGCCAAAAGAGGTGGTGTGGTTACCTGGGTCTGTGTGAATACTGGTCAGATCCAAAGCTTGCTGTGAGCCATCAAAACGTTTTGACATGCATTGCTAGAAAAGAGAAGAAAAAACATCTTTAAAACAGTTCAAAAACATTCTTTTAAATCAGGGATGCTCATAGTTAACTATTTAACCATTAACAGACAACAACTTTGACCAATTAATGCTAACATACTACTTTCTGCTAAGTTCTAAAAAACAAGATGTACTATTGTATGTACTATTTTGTATGGATGTTAACATTTGGCTATGGTATTATTATTTAAAATAACTAAAAATGTCCAGTAAATTCCTATACATAATTCCCATGAAAAGTTTCTATTTTAGAATATTCCCAATCTTAAATTCCTTTGAACATTTACTGGAAATCTTCCACCTCTTTGCAACCCTAATTGTGTCACACCAAATTTAACACATTTAACTAAACAAATAAACTATTAGTAGATCAAATTCACATCAGGGTGAAATTCACTCCCAGGTATTTGAACTCCTCCACAATGTCCACACTGACCCCCTGGATGATTTGTTATCACTGACCTTCAGATGCTCCAATTCTTCAACCTTCAGATTAGGGAAGAGGAAGTTGGGGGGATCACTGCGCTTGATGTGTACCGCCACCTTGAGGAACATCAGTCAAGAAAAAAAACATCACAAACTAATGAGTGAAAACAGTAATGTAGAGCCTGTGAGAACATTTAGCAAACAATTCACTAAATGCAAAGAATACATTTATCAGTAAACATTGTTCACTGTGAGATGCACTGGACAAACACTGAGACCCAGTTGGTGGTTTTGACTGTAGTTTTCTAAGAAATCCTTGGTCATTTTTAAGTATTCAGAAACATTTGTAATTGGTGTTTTCAAACTGAAGATCCTGAAGCTCAGTTTTCAAGCCATTTGCATGAAAAAAGTAATAAAACAACATTTATCATAAAGGCAGGTGTACGTGAGCTCAAGGCTGATAACAGATAACACAAAGTTCTCATAGAAGTGAGTTTGTGTTTCCAGTTGTCACCACAAACGTACCTTATAGCCATCACAGTCTGTGACCTTGCGAGAACACTTGCGCAGGGCACTGGCAGTAGTGAAATCATCAACGTAGAAATGAACGTTATTGTGGTCGTCATGAAACTAGTAAATAGAAAAAATGCAATTAAAATATAGCATTTAGGTGATTGTTAGAGATATAAAAAGTATTAGTGATTATCACAAGTAAATAAAATAAAGGAAAAAATGTTCAAACTCACTGTAATAATCAACGTATACAAAGGATGATAAATACAATGATAAAGCAAAGGCATTTCCTCCATACATCTCAAGTGATAAACAACATCTTTTTTATCTCAATCACTTATTAGTAAATGATAAAATCCTGCCAACATTCACCTGAATAGGAGTGTAAGGGATGGAGCAGATGTCCTGTAGAGCTGGCACTAACCACTTCTTGTCATACTTTTTGCCGTGAGGAATCTGTTGACAAGGCAAACAAATGGGGATCCTGTTAGACCAATCACAAAGCAGATTAACCAGATGTGAGTGTGAGTGTGAGCTTACACACCGTGATTTTGAACCAGCCTGTTCGGCTTCTAGTTCCTCCTCTGAAAGCTCCTCTCCCTCCTCCTCTGCCACCTCCACCTTTGCCTTGTCGCCAATCTCTGTCCATACGACCGTCTCCTTTGCAAAATTCTCTCCCATAAGGATTGCTGAACAAGACAAAATAATACTAATGATGATGATTTCTGTACAAGAGCAAAAGGCAAGTGACCAAACAGTTCTAAGGATTGTGGGTTTTCATGGAAAGTCTTTTCTGGTTGTAATGAGCCTTCTGTCATCTGCTGCTATCTGGTCTCTGAAGAATACTGCACAGTTATATCTAATTCTAATCCAATTTGAATTAGGTTCAAT
>NW_021145053.1:5000-28036 GCF_900634775.1 Gouania willdenowi | reverse complement strand
TTAACCCTACCCTAACCCTTACCCTAACCCCTAACCCCTAACCCTAACCCTAACCCTAACCCTAACCCTAACCTGGACATGATCCTTAACACTAACCTTAACCGCTACCGCCTCCACTTTTGTGGAAAATTTGGGAATTTGCTAAACTGACTTTCCTTTTTTACTATACCTGGACATGATCCTTGACACTAACCTTAACCGCTACCGCCTCCACTTCCTGGCGAAATTTCAGGTTGCATGCCAAACGTCCTCCTACAGCCTTGAAAGTAGTGCCAGTGGAAAGCCAGACTCTGAAAATGGGAGGGACCTTTACATTATTACTCAGGCTGATAAATCAGCACATATGCTGACGATAGCGAAATAAGTAAAAACACAAGGAACATCCGAGAGACATGGGACCAAGACCGTTGGAAAGCCAGTCTCTTACAACAAAGGCTCACTCTGGTCCCGCCCTCCTATCTAGTCAGGGGGCGGAGTTACACTCACCTCAACCAAAAACCGGAAGTTGTGTCCAATCGACTCAGAAGGCCCAGAAATGGCTTTTCTGTGAATATCACAATTTTCCATACAAAGTCAACACTTAGTCAATTTTCGCCTCCAGTCTCCGCCTATGGCAGGTACAAAATGGCCTGTATCTTTTGATAGGAAGGTGCTAGAAGGATGCAACCAACGTCCGTCTGCTATAATTCGGGTACGGGCTTTCCAACTGTACCACCCCCGAGTCTCTACGACCTTCCGTTCAAAAGTTAGCATTTAACGAAATTTCGAAAAATCGCGATATCTCGGGAACCGAACATCGTAGAAGGACGAGGGTGATACCGTTGGAAAGCCAGTAGATTACTTAGTGGGTATCGACACTGGTTCCATCCCTCTAGCACGTTCCACCGAAAAGTTACAGCACTTTGAACTTTTCAAGTGCGAAAAACGAGAAAATTTTGCTATGCCATATCTCGGGAACGGAAGATCGCACAGGTACGTGGGTGGTACCGTTGGAAAGGCCTATATTGACTTAGTAGGGATTGCCACCATCAAAATGTAAATGGTACGTTCCTATCAAATGTTATCTGCAAAAAAACCTCCAAAAATGTACCGTTCATTTTCGCAAAAAACTGCGATATCTCCGGAACCGTAAGTCGTAGAGAAAAAATTCCAACTCACGTAGATCGGCTCAAATTGACTTATGGTGGGCTGTTTCCAAGCTTTTGGCGCTACGACCTTCCGATCAAGAGTTATTGGCCAAAAACCACCAAAAATGTACCGTAAAAAAGTGGTTTTCTTGCCCTTAACCCTAACCCTAACCCTAACCCTAACCCTACCCTAACCCTAACCCTAACCCTAACCCTAACCCTAAAACCACCAAAAATGTACCGTAAAAAGTGGTTTTCTTGCCCTTAACCTAACCCTAACCCTAACCCTAACCCTTACCCTAACCCTAACCCTAACCCACCCAACCCTGCACTCTCCTCTGGAAACTTACCTCCAAAACTTAAAAACACAATTAAGTCCTTAACCAAACTAAAAGGCAGGTGAAAGGATGGAGACGCTGCCCACACAGGCACAGGGTTGAGGAGGATTAAGTCCGTCCACCCAATCCTGCACTCTCCTCTGGAAACTTACCTCCAAAACTCTAGAAAGAAACACAATTAAGCCCTTAAACCAAACAAAAACTAAAAGGTAGGTGAAAGGATGGAGACGCTGCCCACACAGGCACAGGGTTGAGGAGGATTAAGTCCGTCCATCCAATCCTGCACTCTCCTCTGGAAACTTACCTCCAAAACTTAAAAACACAATTAAGACCTTAACCAAACTAAAAGGCAGGTGAAAGGATGGAGACGCTGCCCACACAGGCACAGGGTTGAGGAGGATTAAGTCCGTCCATCCAATCCTGCACTCTCCTCTGGAAACTTACCTCCAAAACTTAAGAAAAACACAATTAAGCCCTTAACTAACCCTAAACCTCTTTAAATATTATCCTACAACTGGACATGATCCTTTACACTAAACCTAACCGCTACCGCCTCCATTCGCTGGCCAAATTCGAGGTTCTATATCTAACCCTAAAATCCTAAACCTAAAACCCAATTCTAAACCTAACCCCAAACCTCTTTAAATATCATTCTACAACTGGACATGATCCCTAACACTAAACCTAACCGCTACCGCCTCCACTCCTTAGGCAAATTCAAGGTTCTATATCTAGACCTAACCCTAAACCTAAAAACCCAAACTCTAACCCTAATAACAACAAAATAACTTCCGAAAACAAAATGGCGCCCCCCCCCCCCCCCCCCCCACCTTTACAGAACCTAAATCCTAAACCAACCCCCCCCCCCTCCTCTCAAATTACAACAATTCTAAAGATAAGGTTAACACCTAAACCTAGAATAAAACCCAGAATAAAACAAACAAGAACACACCAACCACTTCCATCTCCACCCCATTCCTCACCACAGGCAATGGGGTGGAAACTGGAAACTGAGACGAGGTCCACACAGACCCGGTTGTGGTGAAGCCCAGACAGGCTCCTGCTTCTGTCCCTCAGCTACAGTTCTATGATCCCTCATTCCATTACACACACATATCTCCAAGTTACAACGGGTTTGTCCAATCAGACACAAAGTGGGCCGGATGCATCCATCCTCCTCTCACTTTGACGCCTGTCATACAGTCACAACACTGCACGGACACCTCACCCACTGATACAAATTCACAAAACCTTTTGATGTGTGACACAATGACGAGAGGAACACGAATAATATGCGTCGGCCCGTGCCTGCCTTTGATTCCCTATCTAACTGGGGGAGTCCTCGAACTCCCCCGGGGGGTCTCATCGAGAAAACACATTACCCTACCTAACCCTAACCCTAACCCTAACCCTAACCCTACGTGGGTGGTACCGTTGGAAAGGCCTATATTGACTTAGTAGGGATTGCCACCATCAAAATGTAAATGGTACGTTCCTATCAAATGTTATCTGCAAAAAACCTCCAAAAATGTACCGTTCATTTTCGCAAAAAAGTGCGATATCTCCGGAACCGTAAGTCGTAGAGAAAAAATTCCAACTCACGTAGATCGGCTCAAATTGACTTATGGGGGGCTGTTTCCGAGCGTTTGGCGCTACGACCTTCCGATCAAGAGTTATTGGCCAAAAACCACCAAAAATGTACCGTAAAAAGTGGTTTTCTTGCCCTTAACCTAACCTAACCTAACCCTAACCCTAACCCTAACCCTAACCCTAACCCCCTAACCCTAACCCTAACCCTAACCCTAACCCCCTAACCCTAACCCTAACCCTAACCCTAACCCTAACCCCTAACCCTAACCTAACCCTAACCCTAAAAAGTGGTTTTCTTGCCCTTAACCTAACCCTAACCCTAACCCTAACACACTGTTAATCCTGGAAGACCACTACAAAGACAGTCTTGAGACCATGTTGAAGGAGTTGGAGGTGGACTTACCTGCAAACTGGGGGCCGGCCTTTGAAGTTGCCACACGCTGGGCGTACAGAAACCTGCCACGCCTCAGCCAGGAGGTGGTGGAACATGCGGAGGCCCTGATAGCCGCCAGGGGGGTACCACAGCCTCCTCCAACACAAAGGGACCCTGTACAACAAACCCAGGGAACACAAGTGTCCACAAACACACAACAACACACACCAGTAACACAAAATGTGACACACAATGAACCCAGAAGGGAAACACACACAGTTTCTATGGGAACCATGACGGAGGAGATCCTCCAGACACATGTGGTCCAGCACTTACCTGATGAACAGCCTAAAGAACAGAGGGAACCTCGCACAATGGGGGCCAACGATGGCTTTGTCATCTCTGCGGGTAGGGCAATTCTGCAGATAGAGGAAGAACACAGTCAACAACAACCTGTGGAGACCTCCAGAGGCCCTAATGACTGGGAGGTTAACACAGAAAGACTGATTGAAACACTTCCTGACATTGGCATCACGAGGCCAGCAGAGGACGCCATTGCACATGTTCAAATTCACATTACAGACCAAAGCCTGAATAACTGCTTACTGGATGATGAGATGGGAGATGAGACAGTAAACCTTCCTATCATGACTCCAACTTACCACAGCAGTCCCGTTTCCATGGTGAGAGCATCTTCTCCACCACCACCAGTGAGGAGGCCCACACGACACCAGAGATCAGACAGGAAGATGATAGAGTGGGACCTGTCTGTGAACAAAAAATGGGTCATTATAGGGGATTCAAACCTAAGCAAAATTCCAGGATTCACCAACGACCACTTACAAATAGACAGTTATCCAGGGGCGAACTTCAGGCATGCCCAAGCTCTGATGGAGAAATCCCACAGCGACCTCACGGTGCTAAAATTGGTTTTATCCTTCGGGATTAACCATAAATCCCAGAATGCCAGAGCGACGTCCATCAGACAACTACAGGGAGCTATAAGAACAGCAAAAAAAATGTTCAAATACTCAGAAATCTGGATCCCAATCATTAACTTTTCTGAAAAGCTGCCATTGGAGGAACAAGCAAATCTGGAAATCCTAAATGATTATATTGAAAAAAACTTACCGTTCATCCCAGCACTGGATTACTCCAAATTCAGGACAACAGCTGATGATGTCCACTGGTCCAGTGAGACTGCAGAGGCCATGCTACAGCACTGGTCATCTTATTTAAACTTATAGTCCCCATAAGCCTCCCAGAGGAGGGGAATAATGAAATAACTTCCCTTATTTCAAAAAATGTTATTGTGTTAGCGGATAATTTTAAACTTTCAGCAGCACAGAGCAGCCTCCTCAATAAAGGACTTACCTTTGTCCCCACGATTGGGTTAAACAAAGATTTAAAAATCCAACTCCAATTAGACCTGCAAAACTACCATAGAAAAATTAAATTAGCAACCTATTTTGGAAAAGAAAAACAAAAAGAAACACCTAAATTCACACTTACCTCAGATTGGACTCCACCAGATGATAAATTACCCCCCGAGATCAATAATCTGATCAGGAAAGATAAAGGGGATCTAGAGCGACACTTCCTGTCCCAAAAGGAGAGAGAAAACCTCTCAAAGGAGGAAATGTTGGCCCTAAAAGAATTAATAAAAAATAAAAGCATAGTAATTAAAAAAGCTGATAAAGGCAGTGCGGTAGTGATTTTAAGTAGAGATCAATATGTGTATGAAGCAAACCGTCAATTGGAAGATACCACCTATTATAAAAAATTAAAAGAACCAATTTATTTAGAGACAATACCAAAAGTTAGCCAGATTGTTGATAGACTGTACAAAAAAAAGATAATTAATGGAAAACAAAAACTATATTTAAAGGGAAATGGAGAACCAAGAATGAGGAGATTTTATATTTTACCAAAAATTCATAAAGACCCTCTCAAATGGACCATTCTATAAAAAATTCCTCCAGGGAGACCAATCGTCTCAGATTGTAGTAGTGACACCTATGGGACGGCAGAATTTGTGGAACATTACTTAAATCCTCTCTCCATTAAACACCCCTCTTACACTAAAGATACTTACCACTTCATTAATATGGTGAGGAAACTAAATCCCCCCAAAAATTCCTTCTTCTTCACCATCGACATAGACAGCCTCTACACAAACATAGACACTGAATCAGGACTAAAAGCTGTGAAGAAGATATTCCAAAAATACCCACAAGAGGGCAGACCAGACCAGGAAATCTTAGAATTGCTGAAGATTAATTTAACAAGGAATGATTTTGAATTTGACCAAAAATACTACTTACAAGTGAAAGGTACAGCGATGGGGAAAAGGTTTGCTCCATCTTATGCAAATATCTTTATGGCTGATTGGGAAGAGATGGCCCTGGAAAAATGTAAATATAAACCACTACATTACTCAAGATATTTGGATGACATTTTTGGTATTTGGACTCATACAAAAGAAGATTTTTTAAAATTTATAGAAACCTTAAACACCCACGACCCATCAATTAAATTAAAATATGAAATCAACGACAAATCTATTGACTTTCTGGATACTACGGTATATAAGGGGGAGGATCTTGGACTTACCTGTACCTTAAATATTAAGGTGTTCTTTAAAGAAACAGACACGCATGCACTGCTTTATAAGTCAAGTTTCCATCCTAAACACACATATAAAGGGTTAATTAAATCACAGCTGATCAGATTTAGTAGAATTTGCACAAAACAAGAGGACTTCTGGGTGGCAATTAAAATTTTATTTAAAACATTACAAACAAGAGGATATTCTAGAACATTTTTAAGACACTGCCTGAAAACATTTCAAAATAAAAAACCAGACTGTACAGAGAAACAAAAACTACCTTTAATCACCACATATTCTTCAATTGGAAAAATGATCAATCACAAAATTAAAAAGAACTATAGAAACATTATATCAGAACAAGGTCTCTTACAGAATCACGAAGTCATCTCGGCCTACAGGAGAAACAAAAGTCTGAATGATTATTTAGTTAAAGCAAAACTCCCAGACTTACAGAAACACATGAAGAAAAATATGTTCTCAGATCATTTTGTGAAACTTACCTTTGTCCAGAATAAGACAAATAAACAAATTTTTAAAATTCCTCAAAGTTTCAACGTACACACAGAGAACTGTGTATATTTAATATTTTGTTCAAACTGTGGAAAACAATATGTTGGAGAAACAGGGAAGTCAATTACAAACAGACTACACCAACATAAATATAATATAAAAAATAAAAAAAATACTCACCTTCCACTTGTCAAACACTTCCTTATCCATGGATGGCATTCCGTCAGGGTCTCTGGGATCCAGAAGAATCTCCTCTGGACGGATCCTGAAAGGAAAAAAACAGAAAGACAATGGATACATCGATTAGACACAAAGGGCGAGCAGGGTTTAAATATCACTCGCTACTAGGGATGTACAATAAAAACCTAAACTGAACTAACTGGATTCTAATCCTAAACCCTAATTATATCCTAAATTTAACTAATTTGACCCTAATCCTAAACCTAACCTTAACTAATTTGATACTAATCTTAAAACTAATTTAATGACATTATTAAAAAATAAAAAACAATAATGAAATTTTTTTTAAAAAAACCTTTAAAAATAATAATTTTTTAAAAAAAATATAAAAAGTGTGATATAGTTATACTTACCTTAATTTCCCCCCCCCCCCCCCCTCCTTTTTATTTTTTATATTTTTGTACACGTTATACTGACCCTGGGTTAGATTAACAGCCTGAGGCTAAAACTAAATGTGTCCACTTGACCCTTTGCCCTCTGTCTCTCTCTCCTGATTGGATGCCGGTTCTGGAGGGAGGTCAGCTGACCCTGGTATGAGCTGCAGTGTTTCCCACAGACCTCACTCTGCCTCAGACCTCTGACCGAGCAACATCTCCAACTGTAGACCTGCAAAAATCTTTAAAAAATCACTGTTTGTTCATATTTTTTGTTATAATTGTGTATCTTTAGCCTGATGAAGACCTGATTACAGGTTGAAACGTTGCAACTTAGATACACACTTGTTTTAATAGGATTTTTTGTTGTTTTTCTTGTCTGTTTGTCTTTTTCTTTTATTGTCCTTTTGTCTTTTTCTGTGGGTTCTTGTATTGTGAGTTTGTTTTATATAAAAAAATCTAAAAAAAACAAAAAAAATTATAAAAAAAATCTAAAAAAAACAAAAAAAAATTATAAAAGAATTTAAAAAAACAACAAAAAAAATTATTAAAAAATATAGAAAAAATACTTACCAAAATGGGTGAATGGACGGTAGTCCATTATGGGAAGAGGGCCAGACCTCTCCACCAACGCGGCTGGGACAGGGGACCCGGGGGTCGAGTGTACGACCGGGGGATGGACCGTGCACCGCCCAATCCTCACAGAGGAGGGGCACACTTCCCCCATCCTAACCCTAACCCTAACCCTAACTAACCCTAAAACCTATACCTAAACCTAACCCCAAAACAAATTTTCTTTTAAAGGTTAATCTACAACTGGACATGATCCCTAACACTAACCTTAACCCACTGATACATATTCACAAAACCTTTTTGATGTGTGACACAAAGACGAGAGGAACACGAATAACAAGCGTCGGCCCGTGCCTGCCTTTGATTCCCTATCTAACTGGGGGAGTCCTCGAACTCCCCCGGGGGGTCTCATCGAGAAAACACATTACCCTACCTAACCCTAACCCCTAACCCCTAAACCCTAACCCTAACCCTAAAACTTACCTTCCTTTTTTACTATACCTGGACATGATCCTTAACACTAACCTTAACCGCTACCGCCTCCACTTCCTGGCAAAATTTGAGGTTGCATGCCAAATGTCCTCCTACAGCCTTGAAAGTGGTGCCAGTGGAAAGCCAGACCCTGAAAATGGGAGGGTTAGAGTTAGTCCCGTCTCTCTAGCTCTAAAGGGGGCCGAGTTATAGCCAAAAACCTGTTAAAATACTTATATAGCGCCCCCCTCAGGTGAAAAAGTATAACTTTTGATAGGAACATCCGAGAGACATGGGACCAAGACCGTTGGGAAGCTAGTACCCAATAATGTGGGGGTTGGTCATGGTCCCACGCCCCTTGCTCGTTAGGGGGCGGAGCTATGAACCCAAAATTTTCTTGAAACGGGGCCTGGATCAAAGTTGGCCCAAATCGTCTGAAACGCGCTCTCCCAAAATATGGCAAAATTCCCATACAAAAAAACACTTAGTCAATTTTTGTCTGAACGCAGTCGAATGAAAAAACAAAATTGCCTATAACGTTTGATAGGAAGGTGCTAGAGGGATGGAACCAACGTTCGTCTGACATAATTCAGGTACGGGCTTTCCAACGGTACCACCGTTCAAAAGTTAGCATTTAGCTAAAATTTGAAAAACCGCGATATCTCGAGAACCGAAAGGGCTAGAAACATCGGAGTAGGACCGCTAGAAAGGTACATGAGCTACCTATATGTGTACCAAGTTTCAAGTTTCTGCTTCATTCTTATGGAAACTTACAGCACTTTGAAGATTGAAAAACGCAAAAACGAGAAATTTTTGCTATGCCATATCTCGCCACTAGTAGGTCCCAGACACCCCATTTTTTTTTACAGATAGCCCTTACCCGATTTAGTGGGGGTACATGTTGTCAAAACGGCTTGCACTCATAAGCAGAATTTTTAAAAATTTAACCCCGAGCAAAAAAAGTGCACGCATTTTGAGGTATTTTTAGGCTAGCGGCTACATGCTAAGTGCTATCAGGTTGCTTCATATATCAAACTGTCGGGTCAATCCGTGCACTTCTTTGGTACCTATTGCACTTATATGATTTTTGTTCACAAAAAGAGTTATTCACAAAAAACCTCGATTTTTTCCAATTTTGGGGTGGTTTTTTCCCCCTGAACCAAACCCTACCCCTACCCTAACCTAACCCTAACATCCGATCAAGAGTTATTCGCCAAAAACCTCAGTTTTTCGGCCATTAGGACTGGTTTTTTTGCCTATAACCCTAACCCTAACCATCCCCTACCTCTCTCGCCCTGTAAAGGGTGTGAGGGGGAGGGGGGGTGCCGGGTATGCCCAGTCAGGCGGGGTTGTGGTTTTGGCACAGACATGCCTCCACTTCCTTCCCAGTTATCGTAACCTTCACAAACCCTTGGTTCTCCAAACAGGAGCTATTAAGCTGGGGGTATTGGGGCCATATCTGGCTCCATTCCCTTAACCCTGTTTCATACGCACTCCACCACCTGACACTCCACTCCACTGACTCGTATATTTTACACTACATTCCACACCCCATTCCTGTTCCACATCATCTCATTGCCTTCACATTGCTTTGCAGGGCCGTGTCAAGAGGACAAAGTGGTAGCTGACTGTCTCTAGTTCACCTACCGCTGGCCCCCCATGTGGTACACTTCTTACACATGCTCTCTTGTGCTATCTCCTTTACACTCACTCTACTGATCCACTTTTTTAGGACAAATGTGCATGGTCGGATGGGATACAGACGACATGCGACGGCCCGTGACTTGCCTTTGATTCCCTATTCCAAACTAAATGGTCCAGGGACTTTCAGGGGGTTTCATCGAGTCCAATAAACACTAACCCCCTTCCCTACCCTAAACCTTCCCTCCCATACCTAACCCTACCTCTTACCCTGACCCAATCCATTCCCCACCCCCTTTCTAAATATAATCTTAAATTCTCTTTTATCCTAAATTATCATATGAATTTTTAGCTGGCTTTTAGAGGTTTTCATTGTTGTGTGTATTTTTTATTTTTGTTTAATGATGATTGGATTGCTCCGTTTGGACCGTGCCCTCCCGGTGCTCCTAATTCTCATGGAGATCCTTGCCTCTACCTATCTCCTTTTTATGGGTGTCTGAATGTTTTAATAATTTTAATTTCCTTTTAATTTCTTTTTTTAATTTTTTTTTTCTTATTTTATTCTTTTTATATTTTATGATTAAAGGAAAACCCCTTTTAAATTGTATTAAAATGATGAACGGGATGTTTTACTTCGGGGTTAGAAAGGATGTCCTGAGTCCGTGCTCACGTAACCCCAACCCTTCTCTCTCCAGACTTCTCTCCTGAAGAGTGCTTGATTGAGCCCTTATATACACTGCAGGGCTGCTAATGAGGCCAGGTGAGCACAGCAGCAGGCAGCTGATTAGCCTGCTGAAAGAACAGAGGAGGATCAGAATAGTGCAGAGTTTACCTGCACGTAACACTAACACTAACCGCTACCGCCTCCGTCTTACGGACAACATCCTCGATACTGGGACCTGGATCCACTCTACCACAGGGCACAGACATGCCCCCACTTCCTATCCCGGTTATTATAACCTTTACAGTTCCACATCATCTCGTTGCTTTCACATTAACTTTTCTGGGCCGTGTCAAGAGGACAAAGTGGTGGCTGACGGTCTTTAGTTCACCTACAGCTGGCCTTCCATGTGCTACATTTCTTACACATAGTACCTTGTTCTCTCTCCTTCACACTCACTCAGCTGTTCCATCGTCACATAATTTCTGATGAGGGTACACGGTTTGGTGGGATACGAGCGGCATGCGACGGCCCGTGCCTTGCCTTTGATTCCCTCTTCCAAGCTGGAAAGATCCAAGGAATCGTCGAGACCCATAAAGCCTTTACCTAACCCTAACCCAAATATGCCATTGGTTGCATCTACACAGACACTCTTTAAATGATTGTGAGCTGTTACATCCTTCCTTTGTGTTGTGTTTCCTTTTGATGTGTGTAGGTACATTTTTCCGGTACAATAACAGGCTACAGTGAGGACATTTGACGATTTTGGACTGTACTTTGGATGAAAAAGTGGGGGTAAACTGGTGCAGGTGCAGCTGATGAAGGCGGTGGTGCAACTGCTGCAGCTGATTGGGAAGGAGAAGGATTGACTGGGACAGGTTCAGAGGTTGGTCGGCATTGGGCACGGCTGCACTTTTGGATGTGTGTTTCCATATGCACTTTTCGAATAATGGTTTTGCTGCACAGGGGGCAATGGTAATCACTCACATTTCTGCACTGTAAAGTGCAACGGCAAATAAACATATCTAAAAAAAAAGAAGCAAAATGAAATTACAGACTAAAAAATAGTTCAAACAAAAATAACTTGTATAACTAATAGGAGCAATTTGTGTGTATGAGCATTGATATCAGATGTGCATTTACAAAATAGGCTGACTGTGTGCATATGAATCTTACCTTTAAATGCTATTGCATTTTGTACATGAACGTCAAAGTGCTTCTCCAATTTATAGAACTTAACTGACTTTAGTTTTGGGCAAATGGGGCAGTGATACTGCTTGCAGCACGTTGTGCAGCAGCTCACCTCAGGTTTCAGGTCTTTCTTAAAAATTGAGCATCAGTGAGTGAACTAGGTTCATTTATAAAAAAGGTTGCTTTAATTCTCCAACAATAATTCTTTGGTTATTTCATTTCAAAACCAGATATTTTCCGGCCTAGCTATAGACTCAACTGTACCTTTAAAAAAAGACAAAAACAATCTGTTACCATTGGTATTTTGATTTATCTTAAACTTAAAAGAAATCAGAAATACATCGGTTTTTTTTTTGGGGAATTTGGTTTTTCCGTTTTCCAGTTTCTGGTTTTAAATTAATAAAACAGAAAAACAATCCATATTTTTTATTTGGTTTTGAAACTAAATAACCAAAGAACGAAGGGTACACGAATCCGTGTATCATTCGTTCATCATTATATAACAAAAACATGAAAAAAAACAAAAAAACACTGATTATTTGATGTTTGTTTCCAAAACCAAAATTTAATTCACATTATGAACATCTGCTAAATAAGACAACCAATGCCATCCTTTTTTAATGGACACATAAATACAACAATAACTCAAACGATATTTTTATATTTCCCAGGGTAAACTGTGAAACTGTTATTATAAAAACGCACTCAATTATGACTGTTATTACAATCTACTGGTATCAAAATTAAGCCTTGCGACTAAGTTCAATGGCATGACATAATAGAAAGCTTTAACATTGTACCTATTAAAAGAAAAATAGCCCACGTTAGATCAGCCTCATTTAAAAAAAAAAATGCTTTGTGCTAATGTTGTGATTGTATTTTACATCAACAGATCATCTGAAGAAACTAATAGTAATAATCTTCAGCTGGACCCTCTCATCTGAACACTGTGAATGTTGAGGATTAATAATTTTACCAATAATTTAACATAAACAAAACTTTTTACTTATGTTCTGAGCAAGGCTGTTCCGAGAAACACGTGTACCACTACTGTTTCGTCTAACAATAGAAGAAGAAGAGTAGCTTCTTCTTCTTTGGTTATTGACGGCAGTTGGCACCCAAAATGTTGCATTACTGCCACCTTCAGGAGAAAAGCTGCTCTACAGGAGCCCATATATGGAGGGTTAGCTTCCGGACCGGGGCATGGAGGAGCGGGGCATGGAGGTTCTGCAGCTGGACCCTCTTGCAACATTGAGATAGAGTTGCTTCTCAAAGTAAGCACAGGACAGGGCGAACACCAGCTGGACTTACTGGCGAGGGCCCAACAAGTGGGCCCGGTGCAGAAGCTAGGTGATACAGAAAGTGTACTACTCCAATATAGTACCTCCTTCCTCCTGCCTGAGAGTCTCTGCACTGTGTTAGGGTTATGCTAATTATTTAATAAAGTATTCTTTACTGATCCGTTGTCCTGGACTTCATTGATCATCATTCTGGGGCCGGGAGGCCCCATAGTCCTTCTTGCCTAGGGCCCCCAAGGGGTCTAGAAACACCCCTGATCAGGGCCAGTATCACTCCTCCCTTGGTTAGCTTCTGCACTGCCTCAGCCCCTGTGAGCTCATGGTCCTCCTTCACTCCTGTCAGTCTACAGGATGTTCAGGTTTTTAATTTTTTAAACATGCTGTAATAAATCCTATTCTTAAAAAACCCAATCTTGATCCAGGGGAGCCTATAAACTACTGACCCATATCTAAGCTTCCCTTCATGTCTAAAATCATGGAGAAAGTGGTTGCTGAAGCGTCCAAGTCCTTTAACTATAGGTTCACTTCTGGTGGTGCAGGGATGGTTGTTCCAACAGGTATTTCATGGTAAAGAATATGAAAACATAGTCCATTGGTGTTTGACTCTTTACTCTTGCATACCGTTGAGTACCGTTCAAAACTGTTTGCTCCCCTGATTGACCACACGTGTGTGATCACCATGGCAACCTAAATAACCTGCATGCTCCGCCCATCTACAGGTCAGGTAAATGCTAAAACATATTAAACAGGTATTTTGACAAATAAATTATGGCTCCTACACACCGGCCCCTAATTGCGACTGGCAGAAGACAAAGCAATTACCAAACTGAATATCAATGGAGCCATATCCAAGTAAACAAAACAAAAACATCAATATGTAAAATAATCATGTTTGCACACAAAATACAGTACCTTAAAATGTAGTTTCACATAAACATAATTTTGTTACAGGTCTTTCAATCACACTGGTTTTGGTTTGAAGACGCACCACACGTACCAGACCGTTCTTATCTGGAAAAGTTTCTAATACTCTTCCAAGTATCCATGACCCACGTGGTGCTGTGGAGTCCAAAACCATGACAACATCTCCAGGCATGAAAATTGTTTTTTTTTTTTTTTTGTCTTCTTTAGGTTTTTTTATCCGAATCCTGACCCTTACTTTTGTCTTTATGATCAGCATCTGTCTCCTTCAGCTTTTTACTCACATCTTCGTCTTTGCTTCTTGAGCGCCTCTTTTCTCATCACTTCTGTGTTTGTGACCTTTGTCTCTACTTTTTGATCATTTGTTCTTTTCTCGGCTTTTACTGCGACTATGAGATTTATCCTTTTTCTTTGTCTTGTGTTTCCCTTGCTTCTCACCCTTTTCAACGTTGTTGTCCTCTTTACTTTTAGATCGATTAGACCGTCTCTTCTCTTTTTTACCGTCAGCTGCTTTATCATTCTTTCCGTCCGTGGCGGTCCTCTGCTTTCTAGGAGCTGTGTTCTCCTCATCTTTGGCCTCATTCATTTCTTCTTGTGTGCCTGACTTTTCAATGAAGTCATAATTGTATTGACTCGTCAACAGCTCCTCTATTCTGTCAACTACAGTTCTGTTGGCATATACTGGAGGATACACAGGTTCCTTATCGCCACGTCCATGCACTGACCCATTTATAACCCACCCCAATAGAGTTTTTATTGCGTAAGGCCCCTCACCCATACTGTTGATAACCTCCCAAGGTTCCAACAACTGGGCTGCATTGGTGCCTATTAACAGGTCAATGTCTGCATTTATGCACGGAATTTTAAGATCTTTCAGATAAGGCCATTTGCTCTTCTCTCTTTCACTTATGATGTTGTCTGTAGAAGCAGGCATCTCTTTCTGTGAAAACACACAAGGAAGCTGATAAAATTGTTTGCCTGTTAATTCAGCAATCTCCAGGCCATTAACGATCAAAGTTGTAACTGTCCTGTTATGGCCCATCGTGCGGAGATGAATCTTAGCTTTGCGTCCTTGAGTGTCCAGTTTTTGAAGGAGGTTTTCAGAGCAGAAGGTGCCTGTACTTCCTGGGTCCAGAAATGCATATGTTTTAATGATTTTATCTCCTTTAGAATTCTTAACTTGAATAGGCAGGATGGGAAGAATGCCATTATGGTGGAAAGCCCCTGTATGACCACAGGTGGAAGAAGTTGTGCAGTGTTGAGAGAAATTCTTTGTCTGCTCTTTGTACTTTTGATCAACCTCTGCTTGTTTTATGTGCAAAATAGTGGGATGCAACTTCTTACAGTGCATGCAAATGCTTCGCCTGTCGCAGCTTTTACTTAAATGCCCTGTGTTTAGACCGCCAAAACATAGACCCTTCTCCTTCAAAAACTCTAATGCTGCGTTCACACCAAACGCGGTTTCTGCGGGACCGATCGCGTCTGTCGCGCGAAACCTTCCGCAGGATTCGCGGGATCAAAAAATGTTTCCCTATTCGCTTCACATTCGCGTCTGAAGCGAAGCTCCGCCCACCAGACTCCCAAACGACGACAACCAGGCTCTGTTTGTTTCCACCATCAACTATGGAGGACCTCCGTTAACTCACTGCTCCTAACCTCGGAAGGGGAAGAAACGTCGGCTTTCCTGGTTTCACCAGGTTAACCAGCACCACATCCAACTAGGTGAGCTTCACTGCCTGCTTCAGAAGCTACACCTGGATGATGACTGTTTCCAGCGGTACCTGTGGATGACCAGCTCCCCCATCAACGACCTGATGGGTCTGATTGGCCCACGGATGTCCCCCAGGATACCAACTACCTGAGCTCCATCTCTGCAGCCGAACAACTGTCTGTCTGTCTCCGGTAAGTTTCATAAGCAACCGAAGATGCCATGATTCATCAGACACATCTCTTAAATACACAATAAAGATAGATACTATATTAATCCCAAGGGAATTATAAGCAGAATTATTAAAATTATTGTTTTCTGGAGATACATATTCTGGGAGAAAAGGCCTGCTTTATTATTGTTTTTATCATAAATATATTACAACTAAAATAAAAGTTCATCATAATAAATTATTTACTATTGTTATTTTTTGTCCTCTGGAGACCTATTCTGGAAGATGAGGCTTGTTTCATTAATATTTATTGTTTTTAACTCTTATTAATAAATCATTATTTATTTACTACTGTTAATTATTGTCATGGTAACACATTCTGGGAGATAAGGCCTGTTCTCTCTAATCTCTCCACCTTTTATGCACACGTAGACACACCCACATTATATATATCTGATTATCAATGATCTGAGCTTTTCTATGTTGTTCACTGTGCAGGTATCTGACCACAGGTGACTCCTTCAGGACCACAGCTAACAGCTATGGACGAGAGGTCTTCACATCGTACTTCTCTACAGGAGCCGTTCCATGGCTAGACATATTGCACCAGAACACCCACAACGACTATTTAAAGAGCCAACCACATACTTCTATAGAGCAAACTTCCTACTGTATTAACATGTGTATAATAAATATGGAAGAATGGGGAGAGAAACGTCTGTCAGCTTCATTTTTAACTAGAAAGAAATAATCACAGAAACCTCACCTCTGAAATTAATTTAATAATATATATAACCTTGATGTGGTGAACACATAGCTGTTAATATGCATTGATAGAAATTAAAAAGAAAGCAAAAGTACACTTTAAAATGTGTTTTTAATCAACAATTCTGAAAGAACACCATGTACATTAACATAATACCTCAATTTTAAACAAACTATTTACTTCAATATTATAAAACTTACATAATAAACAAACTAGTATAAACAACTATTCACAATGTGGTTCCTGCCATGCAAAGAGTCCCGCCCACCCCAGCCCATCCAGACCAATCAAAAACCTCATTAATATTTTCCAAATTTAGTGTTACCGGATGATAATCAAGAAGTTTATAACTTTGAGATTTAACGTTCCCTAAATTCTGGTGACACTTTTTACAGGATAGGAAGCAGGTCTCTGAAAAACATCTCATCCTCAGTCAGAGCTGGTGGTGAGGAGGAGGTCTCCTGAAGGTCTGTAGGATAAGCTGCTCCACCTCTCTTGGAGAGCCTTGGCTGGACCTCTTCTTTGTTCTTTTTCCTTAAAAATAAACAAATATATATATATATATTATCAAGTCACTGTTACTTAAATATGATCATAGATATATTTTAATTAAACATTAAATGAGGTAATGATCAACATTGTCATCACTGATGTAACAAACATTTATAGATACATTTTATTTATAACAGAATGCAAAACAACTTCTGTCATGTTCATATCAGATGGTTTGGCTGCACTTGTTTCTGCAGGAGATGCTGCTGTAGCACCATCATCAACATCAACATCATCATCATCTTCTCCTGCTCCCTGAGCACTATCTGTTCCCTGTCCTTCTCCATCACTCATCTGATTGTTTACCTCTGAGTGACAGCAAACACAATATATAAACACATGACTATACATTTTAAATCATTATACTAGATTTAGATCCCCCACTAGAAGAAGCCCTGTGATACATAAAGGCCTGAATATTAACCTGGTATATATTTCTATATGTCTGCACTGATAAACAAACCTCCAGTCTCTGATGGTTGACCATACTCTGTGGTCCTGTCTTCCTCAACCCTCTGCCCCATGTTGCTGCTTGTCTCTCGTGGTGAAACAAAGGGTCTAGGAAGGTCATGACCACAGGGTATTTCCACAGTTTAGATGTTCCTGCAGATGACCCACTACGGTTCTCCTGACTTTTTTTTCCTCTCATAAACCATCAGTGAAAAAAGCTGGTGTTAGCGGCTAATGCTATCATTAGCTAATGCTATCCTCGCTCACTGCCGACTTTCAAAGATGAAAACTACAGAGAGAACATTTACCTGCTGCTCCACCTCCTCGATGGTTCTCCTCCACATCAAATCCTTCCTGGTCCTGGTTAAAATAACAGGCCGTGTCATACAGCTCCCTGTGGTCACACACCGCTACCATTAGCTTCTCCTCAATGGTTGAACGGGTGAAAATACTGGTTTCCGTGTTGCCTGCCTGACGTCATTGCCAACAAGGACTGTGATTGGCTTTCACGCCTGCGCGTCACGCGAAACAGCCGCTGGAGTTCAATATTTTCAACTCAAGCGAACGGCGAATAACGCGAAAATCGGGAGCGCGCTTGCCGCAGCATTCACGTTCAACGCGCGAAACAGTCCGCGCCGCCCCACCGGCGAATAATTCGCCTCCCAGCGCGTCTAAACCATTGACTTTGCATGTAATCTGTTAGCTTGTGCCGCAGAAACCGCGTTTGGTGTGAACGTAGCATTACTTTTCTCGATGTGAAATTTTACACAGTTGGTGACATTGCTCCAATGAATGTCCATCATGTGCACAATACAAACAAGAAAGGCTCGTCTCAGCAGCGGAAACATCATTTTTCCAAGTGTCCTGCTGTTTATTATCAATCACCTTGTAATTATCTTTAACTAAAACATGAGTTGCAAAGCTATTTCTTTTTAATTGAGATTTCATTTGGGATGTATTTGATCTTAATGTCCTTTGCACAGGATGTGTGTCCTGTATGTCACCAAAAACTGGATCTGAAGTGATTCTATTTTGCAACTCAATAAAGTTAACGATATCTCTGAACTGTGCCCTATCACCAGTTCTTTCAAAAATTTAATTTGCCTTAGTTCTCCATTTGTCTCTAAGTTTATAGGGTAATTTTTGAATCAAAAGTTTCATATTAGCAGACATACTTAACTCATCTAAATAGCGTAACTCTTCCATTGCAACATTCACGTAGGAAGAGCCCAAAGGCTGTCAGTGCTTTTGTGTCAGACTTAATACTTGGCCAGATGATTATCTTTTCTATATAAGCTGCTGTTACATTTAACTCATTTTCAAAGTGAACTTTAATAGTTCTTTGGCAACATCATAACCTCTTTCAGGATTCATGTGAAGACAGCTGCTTACAATGTCTCTTGGTTGTCCAGTGGTGTACTGCTCCATGTAGTACAAACAGTCTCATTTACAGCTAGTCTTTTTCTCTACACAGTGCTCAAAAGCTTTTATAAATGAATTGAACTGTAAAGGATCTCCATTGTAAGTTGGAATCTCTCGGTGTGGCAACAAATGGGAATTTTGCATTTTGACTAGAAGAGTTGTAATCTCATTTTGTTGTTGTAGTACACTGTACAGATCTCCTGTTGATGATTGATTGCTTTGAGACACTGTAGGGTTTAGGTTGGTCTGAACTTGACTGGATGTGGGCTCCAAGTGCTGACTGTAGTGATCTGCATTTAAATTGATCGCAACCTCCTTATTTGACAAAGGTTCCGAATTCTTTTGCAGTGAAAGATGAGGCACGTATTTAGAAACAAGTGGCTTTAAAGAAGTGGACTTAGTCTTTGATTCTTTAAGAAAATATGACTCCATCCCATCAGAGTGTTTTGAAGCCACACTTCCTTTACAGCTGACTGTTGGGTTCAGTGCTGCTAACTTAGCACTAGCGGCTGCTATTTCTGTGTCCAACTCAAGCTGCTCCCTTTTTCTTTTTAAAATCTGTTCCTGCTCTTCTAAGGCATTCATACTCTTTAAAGCAGCGGCACGTGCTAAGAGTGCAGCCCTTTCTGCCTCTGCTCTTAAATGTTCAGAAGCTGTTGAGCAAATACTGGTGGAGGATGAACAGGTCCTTGTGGAACCTTTACAGCAGGAATCCTTCCTCGAGGATTTTGAAGCAACATTTGAAATGCTATCATGTGGTTCAATGTTAATCTCTATAGTTGAGCCACCTTTGCTGTATTTTGTTCATTTATATTCTGCACAACATAACTTAACACAACAGCTGGGCAACTTTGAACTTCATTGATCTACTTTGTTGTAACAGCAATAAAATTATTGACATTCAACATTTTAGCTTGGAACCAAATATCATGCTTTTCTGCTTCCTCTTGAGGCAGCAAACACAACAAAATGTTATGAACTTTACTTATTTCTTCAAACAAACCCACATATTTGTTAAATTCACTTTTGACCTCATTTATATTGTCTTTGTCACCCATTAGTACATTAATAGCTTGTTTGTCTTTGGAGAGTTTATTTATTTTAATCTTTCTTTCTTTTTCTAAATTACTTATTTTTGCTAGTAAAGCTTTGGGTGTTAATTTCACTTCAGCCATGTCGGCTCTTAGTCAATGCTTTATTTACAATAGTTTATATTTTACGCCAATGTTAATGAACGCACGTGTTGACGCGCAGTTTCCTAAAGCAGGTGTTTTTCTCTCATCAGTGCATTGAGCTTCTTTACTGCTGTGAGTTGACACACATAGTCACTGACGTACCTCCAAACCACAATGGGCTTTGATGCTCTGCCTTCAGAGTCCTATTCTGGAGCCTGATGCAGCAGTGGCTTCAGCTGCAACCGATGCGCTGTCCTCGCTCCTCACAGCGAGGCCCCGCCCCTCTCCAGCCTCCTCCCTGCTGGGTGAGCTCCAATAGCTTGGCCTATTCCAGCGCTTTCTCACCAGTGCCCCCTTTAATCCTCAGTCCAACCGAAGCAGTTTTGTACTGAAATGAAGTCTCTTTAACTATAGGTTCACTTCTGGTGGTGCAGGGATGTTGTTCCAACAGGTATTTCATGGTAAAGAATATGAAAACATAGTCCGTTAGTGTTTGACTCTTTACTCTTACATACCGTTGAGTACCGTTCAAAACTGTTTGCTCCCCTGATTGACCACACGTGTGTGATCACCATGGCAACCTAAATAACCTGCATGCTCCGCCCATCTACAGGTCAGGTAAATGCTAAAACATATTAAACAGGTATTTTGACAAATAAATTATGGCTCCTACAGTTGCTAAGCAGCTAACCTCATACATGATATTTATGATAAATATTAATCTGGTTTTAGATCAATCCACTGAAACTGATCTTCTGAAAGTTTCCAGTGACGTGATGATGTCACTGACTCTGGTCGTTACACAGTTTTAGTTTGACTTGATCTGATGCTGCCTTTGATACAGTAGATCATAGTATACTGGTTGATCCACTTACATCTGAGATGGTTTTTCTGGTGCTGTTCTCCAGTGGTTTACCTCTTATATTAATAGAAGAACCTTTAATATTACTATTAATGATGTAATGTCTAATATGTCCAACCTGTCATGTGGAGTAGCCCAGGGCTCTGTTCTGGTTCCTGTTTAGTTTTTATTGTATCTGATGCCTCTTGGTCATTGATCCATGGTTTTAAAAATATATCTAATCATTTTTATGCTGATGATATCCAGTTGTACTGTTCCTTTAATGACTCAGCGTTTCACTTTTTATCAGAGTTCTTAGATTGTATATCCTGTATCAAAAACTGTCTGTCATCAAATGATCTCCAGATAAATTCTAATAAAACATAAACTCTGATCATGTGATAAAAACATCCTCTAATTAAAAACTCTCTTGGTGATCTGGGCTCATCTGTTAAAACCAGCCTCAGAAACCTTGGGGTTGTTATTGATCAGTCCATGTCTTTGGAGGGACATTGTCGTCAATTGACTAAAAACTGTTTTTACCACCTGAGAAATATCTCTAAAGTGAGGTATTTATTATTAAAATCAGATCTGGAACTGGTCATACACACATTTATATCATCTCGTATTGACTACTGTAATTCTGTTTTTACATGTTTTAATAAGTCGAATCTAAAGAAACTCCAGATCGTTCAGACGCTGCTGCCAGACTTTTAACTGGTGCTTCTAGAACATCCCACATTATTTACAGTCTTCATTGGCTTCCAGTTCATTTTCATATTGAGTTTAAAATTCTAGTCCTGACTTTCTGTGTGATGCATGGTCAGACCCCTCAATACATCACTGACATGTTGTACCCCTACACTTTAGGGGGCACCCTTCAGTCATCAGGTCAGGCTCTCCTCATGATCCCAAAAACTCATTTTAAAAACCAGGGTGACCTGGTGCTCCAGGCGGTAACACCAAGACTCTGGAATAACCAACACCACCTCTGTGATTGTCTGTGTGGAATCTTTTAAAAAACATCTGAAGATCAAACTTTACAGAAAAACATTTGGTTAAATTGCTTTTAATTTTTATCATCTTTTTATGATGTTCCTACTGTTGTTTAAATTACCTTGTGTTTTATTATCCTTTTGTGATGTTGCTATTATTTTAGTTTCAACTTTGCCTGCAGCACTTTGTTCATTCATTACTTATCATTATTATTTATTTCTTTTTTCTTAAGTTCAGATCATTTATTGCACTTTTAAGACGCTGTCATTTCATTTCTATATTTTGAATGACATCACAGCTGCTTTTTCTTGACTATTCTGTACAAAATGTAAGTTGTTAATGTTGAAATGTTTTAGTTCTCACTTAAAAGAAATGTTTAATAAAGTAAAAAAAAAAAAACATTGGAAATTTGTAACACCACGGCAGACGTCACTAACCTTTGTGGTCATCTGATTATTACGTCACCTAGTGGAAGTGCATCTGATTGTCAAAATAAATGTGATCGCATTTCCCAACACCTTTCCTTAACCTTGTGACGTCATCCAGAGGGTTAAGGAAAAGTGTATAGGAAAGGAGATAGGAGGGACTATATGAAAGCTGTATGAGTAAAGTCTGCACATATAACCTCAAATTTAGCCAAGAAGAGGAGGCGGTAGCGGTTGTGATCAGAGCTGATGTCATGGTTAGACAAAGTCAGGGTCAGTATAAAGTATGAAGAGTGAATGTGAGCAGAAAAGTCTGCAAGTTAAAGCAGAATATGAGAAAATAGTGATTTCAGTGAAAAAAGGCTTTTTTGATTCATAACTGCTCCATGTTTGCATTTTAAAGCATTTTAAAATCATGAAAATAGCTATTTTTTATACAGCCTGCATTACTGTAAACGTGGTGAACATTGTGTATTATTTCCTCGTGTTTTTTCATTAAAAATGCATTTTAATCGGTGTATTACCGCTGATGGTGTAACGCCTCACAATGCCGCCAGATGGCGCCAGTTGTATGGCAGCTGTCTCGTTTATTCTCGCGTGTTTTTCTGAG
>NW_021145053.1:0-2500 GCF_900634775.1 Gouania willdenowi | reverse complement strand
GGTGGGGGCGTTCCTAGGAGGACTCAGGCGTATTTACACCTAAAATAGATGCTGTCAGAATTTTTAAAGATGAATCAAACATCCTGTACATGAATGAACCAAGACAACACTCAGCATGTTTTTAATGAGGGAATGACATGTTGACATGATATACATCTTGAAAAAGTCGATTTTACATAATACCCCCCCTTTAACATGTTTTTTCATGCTGAGATCAGATGAAGCAGGATAAGCTAAGCTAAGCCTGTTTGCAGATTAACAGTAGCAGCTTCTTTTTGGATGTTACATTAAACACTTGAACTCACCATTGGCATCGTAACACTAATACTCCCTGATGCAGTGAGAACATTCTTAGCATTTTCAAGCTAACACTAACTCTCTCATAGGCCTGGGCGATACAACCTTTTTTAAATATCTCAATATTTTCAAACTATATCACAATATACAATATATATCTTGATATTTTGCCCTTGCCTTGAGATGATGCTTTGATGCATACAATCAAACCAGAATGGCAATAATCAATATCTATTGATGTTTTCTCTGTGATGTAATTGGGGTTCCCCCTAACTATTATAGCATAGCGTACCTGTTAGCTTCTTTTTTCAGACAAACCCCTAAATAAGGTAAGTCTGTTAAAGCCTTTATTAGCAGAGATGTAGAGAACAATATCAACATTGATAAAACTAATCATGTGACTTTGTGCACATTTTAAAAACAGCTTCAGCTGACAGTGTCTACAGTTTTTATCATCTATCTATAAAGCAAGGAATCTCTGTCTGTCTGTCTGTCTGTCTGTCTGTCTGTCTGTCTGTCTGTCTGTGGCTCAAATATCTCTGGTGTTCAGTAACAGACAGAGCTCATACATGTAACATGGCTGGCGCTTGGTTCAATGGTGTGCAATGTCAGATTAGTTTGGACTGCAATCATACAGTTAATCAATTATTTCATGAATTTGTCCACCATGAATGGAGCAGAGCCACTAGAGCAGGGCTATTCAACTGGCGGCCCGTGGGCCAAAACCGGCCCATTCCTCAAACTCAACCGGCTCGTGGCCCATCTATCCATAGTTAGTAAATAAATTGTTTATTGTCCGCTAAAAACTGTACACGTGGCTTTGCAACACTTCACAACACTCTGCTAATCAGCACTGCTGATTATAGCTTCTATTATGAGAAGAGTCTGTTGCATATTATAGTGCTTCAGATAAACAGAAGGCGTGGCACATTCAAAGGAAAAGCGACAATGTCCGACTGCACTTCAAGACGACCCACGCCAACTGTGACAACGACTATCCACTGGGTTCAGATGCTCAGCAGATAAAACTGTAACCACTTACTTTAAACTATCATCTTCTCGTACGCTGCAGAAGACAATCATAGCTCTTCTACGAGCAGCATGGACACTCACTCATTTACCGATGTGGAAATGGTGAAAGAAAGCATCATAGCTGGGTGAGGGTTTTTTTTGTGCATGTGGGTCACTCTATTATTCTTATTGTATGTAATTCATTTTCCTCATTTGAAATAAAATTGTTTTCTAAAAAACACATGAAAAGCAAAAATAACTCCATTAGTGTTTTTACTGCTGATGAATCTTGTTTCATTTATCGACATGGGAATTTATGGTTTATATTGTGGGATGACATATTCTTACCGGTGAGAGTGTTTTTGACGATGAATCATAAACGATAAAATATTGCACATTCCTATGAGGGAGACCTCAGCCACTCTAAAGTCTGATAGTGCTTTTGAATTACATTTTTTAATTAAAAGGTAGATATAAGTTATACTGACATGGATTATTGTGACTAACCTTTTTAATTATTTATGTCATATAAAGATATATGAGAACAGCATTAATGTCAACATATCCTCTCAGGGATCAATGGTTTACTGAATCTGATCAGGTTTATTGATTAAGTTGTGATCAACTTAATTTAAATTAACCTAATTTAAATGATCCTGATGACATCCCTACCCTTTCCACTAGGGGCAGATAATTGTACAGTATTAGGGTTAATCTACGATGTTTAATACTCTATAATCACTGGTATTGATGGTCATTTTTTGACAGTTTAGAAGGTGTTTGAAGTGTTTTTTTTATAGGTTCCCCATAAAAAAGTTGTTCACCTAATGGTGAAGGCGTTTCATCTACATTCTGTTAATTCCCACATTCAGTGGATTTTGTGTTTTAGGGTTAGGGTTAGAGTTAACCCTAATAAATAGGGTTAGAGTTAACCCTAACCCTAATAAATAGGGTTAGGGTTAACCCTAACCCTATTTATTAGAGAGCCCCGCCCTACTTATGTTGGTCATCAAACATGATGTGAGACTTTACACACACACACACCACACACACACACACACACACACACACACAGTTTGTTTTGGTTAATGATTGATCTTTTCTAAACTCTGTATTTATGGTTGTAGTTCCTCTCAGCCACGTCTGATCACCTGGTGTTGACTGGTCTTGAGCAGTAATGGAGAGGCCGCCC
>NW_021145052.1:115788-161593 GCF_900634775.1 Gouania willdenowi | reverse complement strand
AATTTAAAATTTAAGAATCTTTAATTAAAATAATTAACTGTTGCATGAAAATTAAACTAATCAATTTAATTTTAAATTTATTAAAACTGTTACAAATCAGTTTTCTACAATAAAAACTTGTCTAAAATTACTAACCAAGAATTGAAAAATTTCAATTTTTAAAGACAGGAATAATATTTAATTCAAGTCAATCGATTGTTACTAAAATGATTGACCTTTGAAAAGATTAACTCTAAAAGCAAAATTTTTCAAAAACTTGAACAACTTGCTAGTTAAAATTAGCTCAAAAATTTAAATTGTAAAGTAAATTGCAGTAAAATTTATTTCAAACTTTTTACTAAAGTTAATTTTATAATAATATTTTTTAATTTAAATCATTATTTAATTAATCTAACTATAATTAATTGTTGTTATTTTAATTTCAATTAAATCTTTCAATAAAAAAATAGAATCAAAAATAAATATTATAAATTACTTTTGTTTAATTTTATGTCACTTTCTTTTTTATTAAAAATGAGTTACCAAAGACTACTACAACTTCTGCTCATTTTTAAAATTAATCAGCTCCAATAAATTAAATTAATAATAGTTTTGGAATAATATTTCACATATTAATTTACTTGTTTTTTGATAACTAATCAAAATTAAGTATTTAAACTAGCTATCAATAATTATTATATAGAAAACTTTTTCAATTGCAAGTTTTGTCAATAAATTATTTTTGTAATGCTTCTTCAATTGCTCTTTCAATTAAACTAAAATCTGCTCGAGGAGCAAATCGATTTATAACCTCTCCTGATTTATTAATCAAAAACTTTTCAAAATTTCACAAAATTTTTTCTGTTCCATTTGAATTTTTAATTTGTGATTTTAAAAATTTGTATAAATCAATTGTTGCTTTACCATTGACATTTATTTTATTAAATTGCTTAAATGAAACTCCAAAATTTAATTGACAAACTTGAATAAATTCTTCAATCTCTTCTGGAGCTTGCTTAAAAAACTGATTACATGGAAAACCTAAAATTTCAAAACCTTGACTTTGATATTTTTGGTAAAATTTTTCTAAATCTTTTAATTGGGGAGTCAATCCACATTTTGTAGCAGTGTTGACAATCAGCAAAACTTTTCCTTGATAATCTTTTAAACTTACTTGATTTTTATATTGATCTTCAACACTGAAATTATATACATTCATATTTGACTTCTTAATTTAATCTTATAATTTAATGTCTGTAATAATCATTAAATTAGGATGACTACGTAACGCAGTAACTGGTCAATTTGGATCATAAGCATGAGCATTGACAAGTGCTTTTAAAGCTTTTTCTTTCTGACTACCAAAAGCTACTAAAACAATTTTTTTGGCATTTTTCATAATCGTTGCAATTCCCATTGTCACAGCAGTTTTTGGCATTTCAGCAGGATTTGGAAAGTTTTTAGAATTAACATCAATTGTTGATTGAGACAATGATACACATCTTGTACCTGAATTAATATCAGAACCTGGTTCATTAAAACCAATATGACCATTTTCACCAACACCTAAAAATTGTACATCAATACCATTGCCATTAACAATTGATTTTTCAAATTCAGGAAAAGTTAATCCAATGCGAAAATCTTCTGAATAATGACTTGGAAACCGTGTTTTTTTTAAGTCGATATCAGTATAACGAAATAAATGAAAGTTCATGTAGTGGTAATATGATTGCTCACTATTTTTTTCAGCTAAATTAACATATTCATCTAAATTATAAGTTTGAATCTTTGCTAAGCTTAAATTTAGATTTCCATCAGTACCTTGAATTTTACCCACAAAATCATAATAAACAGGTTCAAATGTTTTCCCTGTTGCCATCCCTAAAACTGATTCAGGATTTGCTTTAATTTGGTCATACAATAACTGAGCTGCAAAATCAACAGCAGCTTCTTTTTTTTCAAAATATTTAATATTCATATTTTCTCCTTTTATAATTTACTTTTTTGATAAAGACAAATAAGCATAAGTATCACTTTTACTACTAACAGTGCTTTCATGTTGATTTAACTTAGCTTCCATTTCATCAATATCTTTTTTTTGTAACTTAATTTTTAATGCTTTAATGTTATCATTAATTCTTATTTTCTGCTCAGATTTTACAACAGGAACATAATTAAAATAAATTGCATATGCAAGTAAAAGTTGGGGGATAGTACAGTCATATTTTTTAGCTAATTTAATTAGTAATGAATTTTTTAGATTTTGATTAATTAAACCAAGTGGTCTTCAAGCTTGTCTCATGACAATATTTTGTATACCATATTTAATTCGGTCTTTTCTTAAATAGGAAACACTTAGTTCATCTTGAATAATTTCTGGCATAACTTTAGATTCATTGTATAAAATTCGGATCATGTCAGGGTCAAAATTAGAAACTCCAATGTGTTTCACCATCCCTTTTCTTTGACACTTAATTAAACTTTTTCAAGCAGCAACATTAAAACTATTATCAACATGAGGTCGATGTAGTAAACATGCATCAATATAAGTTAAATTACCTAGTGCTTTTAAAGATTTCTTTAATTCAACTTCAAGGTCTTTTTTAAAAAAATCTGGTCAAATTTTAGTTTGTAAAAAAGGAATTGGTTGTTTGGGAAATTCTTTTTTAAATTTTTGAATAGCAATTCCAATTTTCTTTTCATTTTTATAAAATCAAGCAGTATCAATAAAATCATATTGAGCAAAAGTTGCTGCTTTAATGATTAAATTTAGTTTTTCTTGTTCAACAACATCATATGTTCCAATCCCAATTTTTGATTTTAAAAAATTTTTCATAATATACCTTTTCATATTTTATTTTATATTTATAATATATTATATAGTTTTTATTTTTGATTAAAAACTAGTTCAATGATTTTCAAAGCACTAATTAATTTTAATTTTTGAAAATTTATAAATTGTTCGAAAAATTCCAATTTCTTTAATTGATTTTTGAATAATGACTGAATCAGCATCTAATGGGTTTTGATACAAATATAATTGTTTTAAAATTTCAATCATGAAATTTTTAAAATCATTATCAAAATTTAGTGATTTTAAAACCATTTCAATAACAGGGATAATCCGATTATCATAACTGAGTTTCAAAATTGAATTTCTAGCAATTCTTGAACATTCATCTTTTAAAGCAGAATTTTTAAATCTTTGTCAATTTTGTTTTAAAAATTTTTTAATGAAACTAGAATTAATGTTTGTATTCTCAACTAAATAAAACTCAAGAGCTTGAATTCAACTATTAATAAAATTATTAATTAATGGATTAGAAAAAACTTGATCAATGAATTGATATCCTTGATTAAATCCTAATATTGCTATTAAATAATGTAATCCATTGACACCAAATAGTTTTAAAATAATGTAATCATCAAGATTATCAACTTTTTCAAAATTTCTAAAGTAATTTAAAAATTGATGTTTTTTTTCAATTATAATACTTAAATAATCTTCAACAAAAACATCTAAATTTTGATTTTTTTGTTTCGGTACAATTCGGTCAATCATACAATCTATAAACTCAAATGAGTTTTGATTTTGAACAAACTGTTTTAAATATGAACTTGGTCTAATATTATTTTCAAAGCAAACTATTGGAATTTTTTTAGAAAAATTATTTTGATTAATGATTGTTGCAATTTTTTCTAAATTTTCAAAACCACAAGAAGTGGAAATTAAATCAGCTTTTTGTAAAGAATGAGCAACAGCTGAAAAATTGTTTAAATAAACACCAACAAAATTTTTGACTATAATGGGATTGCTTTTTTTGATTGTAAAAGTTTTTTGAAGATTAATCATATCAATTAATGATTGGTTTAAATCAATAAAAACTATTTGATCATAAACTCCTTGAAATATCTCTGGAATAGCACCTCGACCAATATTACCTGCTCCAAAATGAACTATTGTCACTTTAGTTCCCGAACTAAATTATTGATTGGAATTGTTAATGATTTTTGAACAGCTTCTTGACTGGAAAAGGAAATTGCAATATTTTGTAAAATATTGATTTGTTCATCACCAATAGCTGCTATGCCAATTACATAGTAAACTTGTTGACCATCCCAATTTATTGGGGTTTTAAAGCGAAAAATTACTATTCCACTATTTTTAATTTCTGATTTAAAACTAATTGAACCATGGGGAATAGCTACATAATTGCCAATAAAAAAACTTGCTTGTTTTTCTCGTTCAATGATTGCTTGCAAATATTTTGCAGTTGTAATGTTATTTTTAATAAAAAAATTAACGATGTTTTCAAAACATACTTTTTTTGAAAAAGACTGGTTTATGTCAAAAGCTTTAATTAACATTTGACTTTTCTTTCACAGTTAAAAATTGGTTAATCAATTTTTCATATTCTTTAATATTTAAAAATTGATCAATTAAATAAACGTATGCATGAGGACAATTTGTTTTAACAATATCACCAAATATTTTTTGGGTAATAATAATTTCAGCATTTGCTGGTAAGTCTTTAATAGCTGAATTGACAATTAAAACATTTTTTATATTTTCTTCTTTAAATAACTTTCGCACAATTCCAGCTCCCATTGCCGATGAACCCATACCAGCTTCACAAGCAAAAATAATTTTTTGACAATTTTTTATAATTTTTTCAATCTTTCCATCTTCAAATTTATTGTCTAAATTTACTGCTGATTTTTCTAAATCTTTTAAAGTCTCTTCTTTACTTTTAAATCATACTTGTTCTACAAGTGGTTTTAAAATTTTTGTTTTGCCATTTTTAGTTTTAATGTTTTTAAAAATTATTTTTCTTGTTTTAATAATAAAAGGTCTTTTTTCATAATAAACTTTACTAATTATTTGATCTTGTGGGTTGACTTTAATTTTTTTAATTTTTCCATTGGCAAATTTTTTAATTAAATACTTATCAGTTTTTTGCTTCTGATTAGTTTTTTCAACATATTTAAATTTAATAATTTTGTGTTTTTCTTTTGAGTTAATAAACTCTTCAACTGAACCATCTTCATAATGAATAATTTCTCACTCATTTATTTCAGGTGTTTTATAAGTTGAATATGATATTGCAGCAATTGGTCTTGTTTTATTAATCATAAAAGCTGTTTTTTTATTAATTAAATTATTAATTCGATTCATCTTAATAGCTAATACTGGATTAAAATAAATTCTTTCATTTCTTTGCATTCGCTCAAATATTAGCATCATTGATGTTAACCCACAACTAATTGCCATTGAACCAAAGATAGCAATGGTTAAACCAATGTAATTTAAAGGTTGCACTGGATTAACTGCTGTATAATTCATAATAATTGAACCAGGTGATGGTGTAAATAAACCCCCAACTTCAAAAGCTTGATACATTCCACTAGCAAACATTCCGCCAGCTATCATTCACAATAAATTAATTGGCTTTGTTAAAACAAATGGATAATAAACTTCATGAATGCCACCAATAAAATGCACTGGCATAGCTGCAAGTGATTGTGCTTTATTTTGCTTGTTACTAAATAAGTAATATGCTAATAATAAACCCATACCAGTTCCTGGATTGGGATCTAGGAAAAAATAAGCACTTTCACCAAATCGTTCCACTTCATCTAATCCCAACGGTCCAAAAATACCATGATTGACAGCATTATTTAAAAATAAAACCTTTTCAACTTCAACAAAAATGGGTAATAAAAATAATGTGCCAGAACTGTTAATACCATTAATAATTAAAAAGAAAATTGCCTGTAAAACTGCTGCAATTAAAGCAATAGTTCAAAATGATGCAGCCATTAAAGCTAATCCAATTAAGCCAATGGAAAAATTATTAATTAACATTTCAAATCCAGAAGGCATTCGATTAATTCATAATTTTTCAAGATTTTTAAATATTAAAGCAGCCATTGGACCTGTAATCATTGCTCCTAAAATCATTGCAGGTGGTGGAGAATTTAATAACTCATTATCTCCAGTAATACCAACCATAATTTCATTGAATAATGGATTAAAAGCTCCCATCATCACTCCAATTGTTGCAGTTGCTCCAATAATGGCTCCTTTTCTTTGATAAATTTGTCTCCCTCCCATATAACCAATTAATAGTGGTATGGCAGAAGATATCCCAAAACCAATTATTTTATCCATAAAAAAAACTTTTTTGGAAAACGCTTCATCAATATTAAAATCAGGTGGATATTCAGCATTAGCTGGATATAGAGCTGATTTTACACCAAGTAAAATAGCTGTCATAAATCCTCAAGCAATAATTAAACCAATCACTGGCATAATCATTCCTGCCATAAAAGCCCCAAATTTTCTTAATTTATTTTGAATTATTTTACCATCTGGTAATTTTTTTAAAAAACCACTTGTTTTTACATTTTTTTCATAAATTGTTTGTTTAAACATTTGAAATCCTTTCATTTAATTTTTTTTGTATCAATTATCATTTAGTGCTAAATTAGCATAGCTATCGCACTTATTATGAGTAGTAGATTCATGTTGATTTATTTTTTTTTCCATTAAATCAACATCACTTTTACTTAATTTAATTTTCAAACCTAAAATATTTTCTTTAATTTCTGACTTTAATTCAGACCTTGGAATTGGAGCAAAACCAAAAGCTACTGAATATGCAATCATAATTTGGGCAACACTACATTTGTATTTGTGCGCCATTTTTATTAATAAAGGGTGTTTAAAATTAATATTGGGGTTACCAAATGGTCTTCAACCTTGCATAGTAATTTTATGTTTTTTTGCATAATGAATCCTGTCTTTACGGAGATAAGTTACACTTGCTTCATTATGAACTAAATCTGGTAAAGTATTTGTTTCATTGTACAAAATTCGAATCATGTCAGGTTCAAAGTTTGATAAACCAATATAGTCAGTCAATCCTTTTTGCTTACACTTTATTAATTCTTTTCATGCTTTAACATTTTCAAACATGTTAACATGAGGTCGATGAAGCAAGAAACTATCAATTTTTTTAATTTTTCCAAGACTTTTAAAAGCTAAAAGCATTTCATTTTCAATTCCATTTTTAAAGTCAGAAGGTCAAATTTTTGATTGGAGCATTGGAAGTTTTTTTAAAGGGTATTTTTGACTAAATTTTTTAATTGCATTACCAATTAATTTTTCAGTTTTATAAAGTTTTGCTGTGTCAATAAAATCATATCCACTTAAAATTGCTGTTTCAATTGCAATATCCATTTTATTTTGATCAAAAATTTTATATGTACCAAACCCAATTTTAGCTTTTAAAAAGCTTTTCATGATATTCTCCTATTATTTTTTTGGGAAAGATTAATTCATAAATTTCTTTTTCATTTTTTGCTTTTAAAATTTTGACAAAAAATTTTTTCTGTTTAACAATTTCAATAATTTCAAATAAAGCTTGTAAATGAGATGAATTATCTGGAGAACAAAATGTAATAAAAATATTAGCTTGTTTACTATCATCACTTTTATCAAAAATTACAGTTTTTTTGAAAACAGTGAGTGAAATTCCTACTTCATTAACCCAGTTCATTTTTGAACTATGAGGAATTGCTAGACCTTTTTTTAAAATAATGTAAGGTCCATATTTTTTGATATTATTTATCATTGATTTGAGATAATTCAAACTAAAATATCTATTTATAAATAAACTTTGAGCACTTAATTCAATTGCTTTAGTTCAACTGTAATTTTGCTTAAAAATTTTTATATGTTCTAAGTATAAAACATTGCTTAAACGATAAGAAGTTTTGCTTAATTTTTTTTTATTTAATAAAAAATTAATTTTATGAATGTCATTTTTAGAAATAATTTTATTTAAAATAATAATTTCTTTTTGTTCATACTTGTCAGTTGCAAAAATAAAATCATACTCGGATTGAGTTTTTCATATTTCTTCAAAAGATCCAATTTTTGTTATAAAAATATCATTGAATAAATTTTCAATTTCACTTTTTAAAATTTTAGCAATTGAAATTCCACTATTATTAATAATTGCAGCTTGATATTTTTGCTTTTGAATATTTTGATTTAAATTTAGAATAAAGTAAATTAAGAATAAAGCAAGTTCTTTAGAATTAAATTGAATTTTTAAATGACTTTCAATTATTCAAATTGAACTTTTAAGTTGATTGTAATAAATTTGGTATTTTTTTTCAATTATTTCATGAAAATTAAAAAATAATTGAAAACCATATTTCATTCGGTAATAAGATGGTAGAAAATGTAAAAAAACTTCTTTCACTAGTCCTTTTTTATTATTAAAAATAAAAAAGGACTTTCTCTCCACTTCAAAAATAAATTCAAAAATAGCTTGCTTGATTGTTTTAGCTAAAACATTATCTAACTCAAACTCAAAAATAATACTATTACTTATCAATAAAATTAAAAAATAACCAATTTCATTTTCATTTTCAGTTTTTAATTCTTTTTTAAATAAAATTTTCAAAAAATTAAACTGAGAATATTTTTTCAATTGTTCTAAATCTTTTGTTTCAATAATAACTGTTTTTGAATTTTCAATTGCTGTTCTAATAAATTCAATGGAAAAATTCAATAATAATTCACTATCTTTTGAGAGACTAAATTTAAATTGAGTTTTTAAAACTTTGAAAATATTTAAAGAAATATTGGTTTTTAAAAGTAAGATGGTTTCCAATTTTGTATTAATAATTTCTTTAATAATATTAATAACTATTTTTCTTCTTTTTAATTCATCAATTAAAATTTTGAACTTATTATTGGGTTTAAAGGAAAACTGAATGTGATTTGTTTCAAAAAAATTTTTTAAATAAAAAAAATCTTTTTCAAATAAAGACTTACTTACTTTAAATAAATTATAATAACAGTTTTCATCAATCTTTTCATTTATTAAAACATTAAAAATTAATCAATTAATTCTTTCCCAGGGAGAATACACATATGCTAATTTTGAAAGTAAAAATTGAAAAGTTTCTTCTTTTAAAATGTAACTAATTCAATCTTCTCTAAAAAAAATTATTTTTAAATTATTTTTTTGCAATAATTGATTTAAGTCATCGATACATTTAATAACAGATCTTTTTTGAATTTTAAATAAGTTACATAAATCAGATAAATATAAAATTTCTTGCTTTAAAAATAAATTTAAAATCTTAACCATTCGATCATTTAGCATATTATCTCCCAATTCTAATATATATTGAAGATTTTTTTAGTGGACCATAAATTAATACAAAAAAAGTATGTAAAAATTTATTTTGAAAACAAAAAATAATTAATTTGATTTTGATAAATTAAAAACTGATCTTGCTTTAATAAAATATTTGCTAGCAATTTCAAAAGAAATCAAAAAATTAAGCAAAATAAAAAAATAAATTAAATTAATAGTTTGCTAGTTTTTTTCTTATATTTTTAATGTAAAATCTAATTATGAGATAATTATTAAAATATTTTTAGCTTTTTTATAAATTTTTATTTTTATACTTATTTATGGAAATATTTAAAAAAGAAATTAATCAAAAAAGAATTAAATTAGGCAAACAATGTCAATCATTGAGTCAAAAAATTCTTGTCAAAGAATTAGATAATCAACAATTACATTTTATTCTCAATAATCATATTGATATTATTAGTTTAATCAAAAATTTAATTAAAGATACAAAGGAAAAACCTAAAGTGAGAACAAATAATAATTCAGCAATCTTAAATGCTATTGAAAATTTTAAAGTAGAAGTAACTGATCAAATAAGTTTATTAAAAACTGATGTTGCAGATTTCAAATCAGATGTAGCAAATCAAATTAATTCATTAAAAACAGATATTGCTGAATTAAAAACTGATGTTGCTTTAATAAAATCTTTACCAACAATTCAAAAAGAAATTCAAGAATTAAGCAAAATAAAAAATAAACCAGATTAATGGTTTATTTTTTCGAACTTAAAATTAAAAGTGATATTCTTTAGCTAGTATAGAGTTAGAAATTCAATTAAGAAGAAGTAACTTATTTTTATAAGTTGCTTTTTTCTACTCTTAAATTTTTGAATTTAAATTATTTTCTAGCATTTTTTTTATTAAAAACTAAATCACAATATTCTTTTTCACTAAGATTATTTTTCTTAGCTCCATTAATCATTTTAAATTTAACTACTAAATTAATAAAGTGGGAAATAATTCCAACTAAATTAGTTAATAAAATAGGGACTCCTGCAATAATACCATCAACCATTCGGTTATCTTGAATTGCTGAAACTAACAATAAGATTGAATATGTTACTCAAAAAATTCCTGTAACAATCATAAAAAAACTAAAAGCACCAGATAAACTATGTGTTTGCTTAGTTTTTAATAATCTAAATGTTAAAGGAATAAAACTAAAAATAACAAAAAAAGATGATAAAAATCCTAATATTAAAACAATAATGCCTAATACACTTATATCATTCATTTTATGCTTTTCCCTTACTTTTTAATATTTTTTTTTCAGTCATTTTCTGGTGAATTGAATCACAATACTGTTTTTCAGTCATGTTTTGTTTTTTTGCTTTCATTCGATTTGAAATTTTAACAAAAAGGTTTATTAAACTTAAAAAAGTTAAAATAAAATTTGATATTAAAATTGGCAATGAACTACTCAATGCTTCTGTTTTTGAAACACCAGTTTGAATTAAATCCAAATAAAGTAACCCTCCATAAACTACTCATGTAATTGTTGCTAATAAAATAAATAATGTAAAACCAAATGCAATTCCAAAAGTTTGCTTAGTTAAAAATACTTTAACAGTTAATGGAATATAACCAATTGCTAAAATTACTGTAGCAATAATTCCAATTATAAAAATTGCATTTTCCATCTTTTCCTTTCCCTCAATGTAATAATTTAATTACATTTTATTAATAACATGATTTTAAAGAAATTATTATTATTTTATAAAAAAACTTGTTTTATAATTTTATGATTAAAAAATTATTTAACAAAATTATTTACTTTATCTTGCTGAATAATTAATTTTTGCAAACTTCAAATAATTTTTCGTTTTCCTTCTAAGTTATTAGAAAATATTTTTTGATTAATAATATGAAACATAATTTTAATGGCATTATTTTTAATAATTAAATCAAATAAATCTTTTTCTTCATAAAATTCAATTATATATTTTGGTCTAATATAACTAAACACATCTAAATTATCATTTTCAATTGCAGCTTGAATAATTTTATGAAAATTAATTAAGTTTTCAAATTCAGCAATAATTTTAACAGCAATTTGTGTCAAGTCTTTCTTAATTAATTCTGAAAAAACTATTTTCATTGGCTTTAAAAATAAAAAAATTTCTGGCTTTTGTAAGTAAAGTCATTTTAAATAATCAGGATCAAGTTTTTTAATAATTAACTCTAAAACTGTTACACCTTCATGGTTATAATATTTAAAATTTTTATATTCAATTAAAATTAGTTTTGCTAGCTCAAGATTATCTTCTTGCAATGCAATCATTAATAAATCATTTCCCTTTGAATCAACATAGCCAAAATTATAAAATTTTAATTTTACATTATTATGAATTAAAAAGCGGATTGGAGCAATACCATCAAGATCTTCTTGATAAAGACTTAATTTTTTTTGAACAAAAAAATCAATTAAATTAACATCATTGACTAAAGCAGCAAATCAAAGTAATGATTGATTTTTAATGTTAGTTGTATTAATATCAATAAAGTTTTTTACTTTTTCAATTAAAGCTTGATCTTTCTTGGCAATTAAAACTGAAAAAAAAGAATCAAGTCCATCTAGTGTTAACATGGTATCATCAAAAGAATTGTAAAAAAATAAATGATAACCAGCTTGAGCATTATTTCTTAATAAGTAAATAGGAATTGTATCATTTTCAATGTAGTAATTAAAACTTGCTCCATGGTTTAATAAAATACTAGCTGCTTGATAGCTTTTTAAAATAATGGCTAAACCTAAAAAGGTAATATTTTGACCATTTAAATATCGATATTCATTTAAATTTAAATTTTTTTCATATTTTAATAATTTCTCAAGAATAACAGCATCATCATCTTGGATTAAATTCACAATATTTTTAATTAATCTTGATTCCATGCTTTTCCTTTTCAATTTTTTTATTTTCCTCACCAGTGACAGTTGAAGGAATATCAAAAATTATTTTATATTTATGCTTGATTCAATTTATAAACCTTTCTTGACAAATTGTATCTTGAATAATTTTAATACCAGTTTCTGTTTTTAAATCACGAATGGATTTATTTGTTTGCTTGTAATAGTTATCCAAAACAGAAATTGTTTCTTCTTTTGTAGGAAAAAGTTTTTTTTCAAAATGCTCAACAAAGTAATTAATAATTAATTGTTGTTTTAGTAATCTTTCAATGTAATTAAAAATTACATTATTTTCCTTTTTATCAGCATTTAAATTTTGTGTATTTTTTTTAAAAACATTAAAATTATTTTCTAATTCTAATTGATTAATTTTAAAATTAAACAAAGGAATTAGAAAATCAAAAATTGCTCCAATGCAATATTCTTTTAAAACTAAGTTATTAGTTTTTTTAAAAATCTCTTCATTTGAATCACTGGGAAAAGCAGTTTTAAATTTCTGAAAATGTGATTCATAAACTTGTTTGCTTATAACTGCTTTTTGAATTTTAATCTCAGTTCCAAATTGAAAATCTACATTTGGCTTTAATTCTAAACTAGATGTCATTTTCATTTTCTCCATCCTCCGATTCTTTATTAAAACGATTACACTCAAAAATTAAGTTTTCATAATTAATATTAAATAAGTTTATGAAAATATCTGTTTGATAATCAACAATTTCAAGTGCTTTTTTTCCACTTAAAGCTTCTAAATTAACTTTTAAATAAGAAGTAAAAATACCTGCTTCTCGAAAAGCTTGAATTGTATCAGGAGAACTTAAAATAGCAAAAGTGGATTTAATATCAATGTGTTTTTCTTGAAGATAAATTTTTAATTTAGCTAAATTTTCCATATTAATTATTTCAAAGTAATCAAAAACATCTTCATGAAAATATTTTTTTATGTATTTTTTATTTTCCTTATTTCTTAAAATAAAAATTGTTTTTCGTTTAATCCGATTGATGTCTGCTAACATTTCTAAAAACAATTGGTTATATGATTCATAATTATCTTCATTAATTGCTGTTAAAACAGCATCAATTTCAATAAAAATATTAAATGTACTTCCCATATTCTTATTCCTTTTCTATTTTCATTAACTCTTGTAATAATTTTTGATCTTGAATTTTTTCATAAATTTTTAACCTTTGATATTTTTTAGCCACAATTTTTAACTTGCTTTCTAAATCTAAAAGTTTATTAGAAGCTTGCTTAATACAGTTAAAAATTGCTCCTCGAGTGGTTTTTTTAAATTGAGCAATTTCAGCTAGTGATCAATCTTTAAAATAAAATAAACTTAAACATTCATATTGTGTTTTTGTAATTGTTGATCCATAAACATCAATTAAATTAGAAATTTCATGTAATTTTTTCATTATTATAATTCAGCAGTGATTCCCATCACAAATTTTTCTAAATCAAATCCTGAAAGGTGTTCTAAACCTTCACCAAGGCCAATATATTTAACTGGAATATTAAAAACATCTTTAATCATCAAAATAATTCCTCCTTTAGACGAGCTATCCATTTTAGTTAAAATAATTCCAGTAATTTCAGAAACATCTTTAAAAGCTTTTGCTTGATTAATTCCAGTTTGACCTGTTGTTGCATCTAAAATTAATAACATTTCATGGGGAGCATTTTGATCAAATTTTTTAATAACATTATAAATTTTACGAAATTCTTCCATTAAATAAACTTTATTTTGTAATCGACCACTTGTATCACATAAAACTAAATCATATTTTTCAGCTTGAGCTTTCTGCAACCCACTATAAATAACTGATGCAGGATCAGCTCCATACTTAATTGGTTTAATTATTTCTACACCAACTCTGTTAGCCCAGGTTTCTAGTTGTTCAATTGCTCCAGCTCGAAAAGTATCACCTGCAATTAATAAAACTTTTTTTCCTTCACTTTTGAACTTGTGAGCTAATTTAGCAATTGTTGTTGTTTTACCCACTCCATTAACCCCTGAAATTAAAAAAACATTTGTTCGATTAGGTTCAAAGTTTAAGGAAATATCTAAATTACTATCTTGAATATAGTATAAAAAAATTTTATCAACAACAATTTCTTTAATCAAATCGACATCTTCAATTCCTTGTAATTTAACTTCATTTTTAATTGAATTTAAAATTTTCTGAGTTGCAGTAAAACCAATATCAAATAAAATTAAAATTTCTTCTAGTTTTTCAAACAAACTTTCATCAATTTTTCGATATTTTTTTGCCATTTCATCAATTGCATCTTTTAAAATTCCAGATGATTTTCGCAGCCCTTTATCAAAAACTTTTTGTTCAACAACTTTAACATTATATAATTTTGCTTTATTTTTTTGGTTTTCAACAGCTATTTTTTTAGACAACTCTCTTTTTTCTTTAATTTTATTAATAATATTTTTAAAAAAGCCCATAGCAAATTCCTTATAAAATAATTCTTAAAAGCATTATTTTATAATAATTTTATCAACTATTTTTAAAATTAATTGATAAATATTTAGCCCCCAATTTTTATTTTTTTTCTTGACTAAATTTATTTTTAGCTTCATTCAAATGAACTTGATACATTTTTGTAACACCTTTGACAATCATTGTTGCTCCATAAAGTGAATCACATCTTTCCATTGTTCCTGGTCTGTGAGTAATGACAATAAATTGGGTTTCATGAGAAAATTTAGAAACAATTTTTCCAAATCTTTCAACATTAGCAGGGTCTAAAGCAGCTTCTGCTTCATCTAAAATTACTAAAGGAAAATGACTTGTTTTTAAAATAGCAAACAAAACTGACAATGCTACTAAAGTTTTTTCCCCTCCTGATAAAGCAACTAAAGAGTTAACTTTCTTTCCTGGTGGTTCTGCTAAAATATCAATTCCAGATTCTAGCAAATTTTGAGCATCTGAAAAAGCAACTTGGCAATTTCCCCCTCCAAATAAATATTGAAAAATATTTGGTAGTTCTTGATTAATGTTAGTAATTGTTTTTTCATAATCAATTCTTGCTTTAGAGTCAGCATCATTAATAATACTTAAAATATTATCCCTTGCTTCTCGAGCTTCTGCTAACTCTTTTGATGTAAAATCATATCTTGTTTGTTTTTCCTTTAATTCGTTTAAAGCATCCATATTTAAATTACCCAAATACTCAATACTTTTATTAAGTTTACGAACTTTTTCCCTTGCTTCATCTTCAGGCATTGTCAATTCATTTGAGTAACTAGCAATTGCATGCTCAAGGGCCATTTTATAAGTTGTGTTAATTTTTTCTCGTGCATTGTCTATAATGGACTGGCAATGTACTTCACGTTTTTCAAATCTTAGTAAAATATCAGTATTTTCACCATGTTGAATTCTTAAATCATGAATTTTAGTTTCAATTTGAGCAATATCTTGTTTGATTTTTTTTTTAATTTCTTCATTACTTAAAATAACTTGTGATTCATTTTCAAGTTTGGTAGTTAAAATTGTAATTTCTTTTAAAAGTAAATCATACTCTTTAACTGAATCATTAACATCAGCATCACTTTCATTTTCAGTTTTTAATTGACCATATTCTGTTTCATAGCGAATTAATTCTTTTTCAGAATTTTCAATAAATTCTTCTAGTTTAGCAATAATAATACTTTTTTCATTCACAATGGTATTAACTTCAGTCAGATGCACAATTAAATTAGAAATTTCAATTTGATCTTGGTTAATGACATTCTCAAGTTCAGTAATTTTGATTTTTAAATCATCAATTTTACTTTGGACATTTAAAGTTGTTGAACTAAATTTATTATAACCACCCCTTGTTGCTCCACCGGGCATAATTAAGTCACCATCTTTAGTAACAATTCGATAATTTTTTTTTGAATATTCAAAAATTTGCTGAGCTTTATCAATGTCAGTTGCAATGATAGTTCTTGCTAATAAATAATCAATTACTGATTGAAATAATTTATTTTCATATTCAACTTTTTCACTACAAATTCCTTCATATCCAGAAATTTGACTTAAAATTTCTAAAATATCATCTGGAATGTATTTAGGATCAACACCATAAATTGGTAAAAATGTTGCTTGGCCAATTTTATTTTCCTTTAAAAATTTAATTGCTCGAGCTGCATTGTTGTGAGTATTGACAATGATATTACCAGTTGCAGCACCTAATGCAGTCGAAACTGCTTTTTCATATTCTTCATCCACTTGAATTAAATCAGCTAACGTACCATGAATTCCATCTAATGCATTTTTGTTTTCCATAATCCCTTTAACACCTTGTGATAGATGGAAACCAGATTTGGCATTGTGTAATAAATTATTAAGTTGTGTCCGATTGGTTGCAAGGTCACTATTACTTGATAAGTATTTTTGACTTAAATAATTTTTTTTACTCTCTAATTCTCCTTGAGTTTTTTTAATAGCTTCAAAGTCAACTTGATTTTCACTTAATGCATTTTTTTTGGTAGTAATAGCTGTTTTTAAATTTGTGATTGTTTGTCCTAAAGCACCTTTTCGAACATTTACATCAGTTGATTCTCGATTTTTGGAAACATTGTTTTCAATAATTGATTTTTTAATTTCTAAATTATTAACTTCTTTATTAGTATTTTCATATTTTTTTCGAATATCTTCAATTTTTAATTCAGCACTTTCTAATAAATTATTCAAACTTCTTTTTTCATCTTCAAGGTTTTTAATCAAAGGAGTTAAAGTTACATTACTATCCTTTGATTCTTTTAATTTCGAAGATATTTGTGCCAATTCTTGATTAGCAGCATTAATATCTTTAACTAAAATAGTTAGTTCTAAACTTGTCAATTCTTCTTTAATTTCTTGAAATTTCTTGACTTTATCAGCCTGTTGACCAAGTTTTTTTAAATCCCTTTCCAATTCTTTGACAATATCAGCTAGTCGATTAAAGTTATTTTCTGACCTTTCAAGTTGGCGAATGCTTTCAGCTTTTTTCTTAGTATATCGACCAATACCAGCAGCTTCTTCAAAAATTTTTTTTCGCTCTTCTGGTTTTGCATCTGCAAATCAGTTAACTGTTCCTTGTGATATAATTCCTAATGAACCTTTTGACAATCCTGTATCTAAAAAAATGTCTTGAATATCTTTTAATCGAACTTCTTTATTATTGATTAAATAAATATTACTGCCTGAACCTTTTTGTAATCTGCGTGTTACTGAAACCTCTTTTAAATCAGAATAAAGAATTCCATTTGCATTAGAAAAAGTTAAAGTCACTTCAGCAAAAGTTGATGCTTTTTGTTTTTCTGAGCCATGAAAAATTACATCATCACTTTTTTTACCTCTTAAAGCTTTATGAGATTTTTCTCCTAAAACTCATTTAATGGCATCAATAACATTTGATTTTCCAGCTCCATTTGGACCCACAATACCAATCATGGGTTGATCAAAATTTATAACAATATTTTCTGCATAAGATTTAAATCCATTTGCTTGTATTTTTTTTAAAAAAATCATTTAATCTCCAATTATTAAGTTTCAAAAATCTTTATTAAAATTATATAAAAATATTTTATAGTAATTACATGTTTTTGAAAAGGATAAAAAATATAAATTAAATAATTATATTAATATATTTTTTAATTAATTATTTTTTGTTTTTTCATTAATAAATTTTCATAAAAAACATCACAATATTGTTTTTCTGTCATATTTTGTTTTTTTGCTTTAAAAATTACTTTTATCTTTAGATATAAATTTATTCCATGTGAAATAATTCTGACAATATTAGTAATTAAAAGTGGTAATCCTTTGATTAAAGCTTCAAAAGTGTTATTTTCTAAAAAGCTTGTATTCATAACTAAAATTGCATATATTATTCAAAAAATTCCACTTAAAAGCATTGCAATACCAAATGTAGTCGAAAATGTGTGTGTTTGTTTGGTTTTTAATAATTCTCAAGTTAAAGGAAGAAAACTAACTGTAATTAAAAAAGAACCAATGAAACCAATAACTAAAACAACAATTCCTAATGTATTGACATTGTCCATATTTTTACACCTTTTAAAAAGTTTATAAATTTATTTTAAATTATTTTTTTAACATTAGTTGAGTTTAATTTTAATTTGCAACAATTATCTTTTAAATTGACTTAGCTTTTCTAAATTAATTTTCAATTTTTGTCTTTCAACTTCAATTAATTTTTTAGGTGCTTTTAATATAAATCCTTCATTGCTTAAAATTTTTTGGCTCCGATTGATTTCAAATTTTAAATTTTCAATCACTTTTTGGTTTTTCTCTAAACTAGCAACTTGATTTTTTAGAGTATAGACAACAACATAGTCTTTGACATTTAAAGCAATTTGATTAAATAAAATATTTTTTTTACTAAATAATTCTTGCTTAAAATTAATCAAAACATTTTCCAATTTAAAAATATCAATAAAAATTTGCTTTTTAATTTCTTTTAAATGATAGAGATTAATTTCAATACTATCTTTTTTTGTCAATTTTTGTTCTCATTTTCAATTTCTAATATTTTCTAAAATAGCTAGCACATCATCAATTTGAAGTTTTTGCTCCCTAACATTAAATTTCGGTCATGATTCAAATAAAATAGATGAATGATCATGATACAGTTCAAGATAAATTTTTTCAGTTGTAAAACAGCAAATTGGGTGCAGCATAATTAATATGGCTTTCAAAATAGCTTTTGTAATACTTATAAAATTAGAATCGAGTTTAATTCGATAACGATTTAAATCAATGTAAATACTGGAAAAATCATTTTTAATAAAATTAATTAATTTTTTTATCCCAACAACATAATTATAATTGTCAAAATCATAATTAAATTCTTGAGCTAAGTTTTTCAATTTTAAAATAATCCAATAATCAAATTCTTGTAAATTTTTTAGGGACTTAAACTCTTGAGCTTTTTCTATATTTAATGACACAAACATTGCTATATTTCATAATTTATTTAAAAAAGTATTAGCACTAAAAACTTTTTGCTCAGAGTATATTAAATCTTGTCCAATTGTAGAATTGGACAATAAAAATAATCTTAAAGCATCGACACCAAATTTCTCACACAATTTAAATAAATCAATAAAATTACCAAGTGATTTTGACAATTTTTGATTATTTTCATCTCGAATCAACCCATGAATAAATAAATTTTTAAATGGAATTTGTTTTGTTTCTTCAATTGATATCATCATCATTCTTGCAACCCAAAAAAAAATAATATCATATGCTGTCACTAATACATTTGTGGGAAAAAATAATTGAGATTCGATTGCTTTTTTGTGAAAATTTAATGTTACAAATGGTCAAAGACTAGAAGAAAATCAAGTATCTAATACAGCTTCATCTTGAAGATAATTTTCTAAATCTTTTGGTTTTTCAACAGTAATTTCACCAGTTTCTTGATGATATCATGCAGGAATTTGGTGCCCCCATCACAATTGACGACTAATACATCAATCTTCAATATTTTCCAACCAAGTAACTAAAGTTTTATTAAAATATTTTGGAAAAACATTGACACCAGTTTCATTCACTTGTTGATCAATAACTTTTTGAGCTAAAGATTTCATTGCCACAAATCATTGTTTAGATAAAAGGGGTTCAATGATTTCATTAGTTCTTTCACTGTAACCAATAAAACTAGTCTGTTCTTCTACTTTTAGTAAAAAACCTTTTTTTTCAAGTTTTTTAACTAATTGTTTACGACACTCAAGTCGATCTAATCCTTGAAATTCTTGGCCAAGTTCATTCATTGTTCCATCAAGATTAAAGCAACTTTGATATTTTTGCTGATATTTATTACCAATTTTATAATCATTAAAATCATGAGCTGGGGTACACTTCATGACTCCAGTTCCATAATCTTGTTCCACATATTGATCAGCAATTACTTCAAGCTCAATTTGACTTGCTGGATTAATAACTTTTTGCCCAATATATTTCAAGTACCGCAAATCTTTGGGATGAACAACTAAGCATGTATCAGCATACATTGTCTCAGGTCTTGTTGTAGCAACTTCTAAATAACCTTTTTGATTAGCTAATTTAAATTTAAATGTATAAAGCTTTACTAAAGTTTCTTTTTTAATTACTTCAATATCACTAATAGCTGTTTTTAATTTTACATCCCAGTTGACTAATGCAAGTTTTTTATAAATTAGTTTCTTTTTATATAATTTTTTAAAAATTACATTAACATGTTCAGCAACATTTTCATTTAAAGTAAATTGAGGATGATCATAGTCTAAAAGAAATCCCATTTTTTTTCACTGCATTTCAATTTTTTTGGAATTACTTTTAACTCATAATTTTAATTGCTCAATAAATTCTTCGCGACTATAATCAGTTCTTTTTTGATTAATGGAAACTAAATATTTTTCAAAAGTAGTTTGAGTAGCAATTCCAGCATGATCTTTTCCAGCAACTCAATAAGTATTAAATCCATTGAGTTTTTTAAAACGAATAATCGCATCTTGAATAGTGCCATCTCATGCATGACCCAAATGTAAACTACCTGTTACATTTGGGGGTGGTAAAACAATGCAAAAATTTTCTTTTTGCACTTGATTTACATGCTTATATAATTTTAAATTTTGTCAGTGCTGAAAAACTGAGCTTTCAAAATTAAGTGGCAAATATTTTTTTTCCATCCAAAACTTCTTTCTATATTAAAGTCTAATTTTCATTGCTTGATAAATTCCATTAATATTAATTTTCTTTAATGCGCTAATTGGAATAATTTGATTGAAAGGAATTTTTAAATAATTTATAAATTTATGTCGATTATTATAAAAAAAACTTTTATTTTGTTTGTCAATTTTATTTAAAATAATAAAGTGATCTTCTTTAAATTTTGCTTGTAAAAATGTAGCCATTTCTTGATCAAGCTGAGTTAAAATATTCGCATCACAAACTTGAAAAACTAATTTCAAATTTTCCCTTTCATTTAAGTATTCAAGAATCATGTCTGATAGTGCTAATTTTTTGACATAAGAGACTTTGGCATATCCATAACCTGGCAAATCAACTAAACGATATGAATCCATTTCAAAAAAATTCACAAGTTGTGTTCTTCCTGGTGTATTAGAAGTTCTTGCTAATTTGCTATTAGTAATTGCATTAATTAAAGTTGATTTTCCTACATTTGATCTTCCAATAAAGCTGACTTCAGCAATACTATCATTAATCCAATCATTTTTACTTGCTGCTGATTTTAAAAATTTAGCCATTATTTTTTTGCATTTTTCTTAAATGAAGCCATAACTTGTTTAACTTGCTTATCAGTTGGTTTTCGACCCATTTGTTGATATAAAGCAATAATTTGCTTTTCTGAAATGGGAGGATTTTCTTTTATTTGCTTTTTAAATATCTTGACTGCAATATAATAACCAACAAGACCACCAACAACTAAAGCAATTGGAATGCCCAATCCCAATGATAATCCTAATGCTAATCCCATAAATTGTTCTCCTTAATTATAAACTTTTGGCTTTTTATTATATAAATTATAATATATTTAAAAAAAAATTATCCTAATATGAAAGAAAAAAAATATATTGTATAATAATAATATGCTTGGGTGGCGGAATGGCAGACGCGGTAGACTCAAAATCTACAGGTTTTATGATCGTGTGGGTTCAAGTCCCATCCCAAGCACCAAATTTAAAAAATAAAAAGCACTTTAAAAAAGTGCTTTTTATTTACTTTATTTAAATAATAAATACAAAATTTTAAAAATGCAACTTTTATAACTTGTTTTAACTTTTTTTGTAATTACAAATTATTTTTAAAACTCAATAATTAATTTCTTTAATATTCATGTTATATCTTTAATTAAATTTTTGATTAAACTAACAATATCAATATGATTATTGAAAACAAAATGTAACTGTTTATTGTCTAATTCTTTTCGAAGAATTTTTTGACTCAATGATTGACATTGTTTGCCTAATTCTTTTTTTTAATTGATTTCTTTTTTAAATATTTTTATAAATAAATATAAAAAGAAAAATAAACCATTAATTTGGTTTATTTTTTTGTTTTATTAAGTTCTTTAATTTCTTTTTGAATTGTTGGCAAAGATTTAATTAAAGCAACATCAGTTTTTAATTCAGTAACATCAGTTTCTAGTAAATCCATTCTATTATTAAAATTTGTTTTTAAATCTGCAATAGCATTTAAAACTTCTGAATTATTATTTATTCTCACTTTAGGTTTTTCCTTTGTATCTTTAATTAAATTTTTGATTAAACTAACAATATCAATATGATCATTGAGAATAAAGTGTAATTGTTGGTTCTTTAATTCTTTTCCAAGAATTTTTTGACTCAATGATTGGCATTGTTTACCTAATTCTTTTTGTTTTTGATTGATTTCTTTTTTAAATATTTCCATAATATAAATATAAAAATAGAAAATTTTAAAAAGTTTTAATATTATTCCATATTTAGATTTTACATTAAAAATATAAGAAAAAAACTAGTAAACTATTAATTTAACTTATTTTATTTAGTTTTTTTAATTCTTTAATTCAATTTTTGAATTGCTGGCAAAGATTTTATTAAAGCAACATCTGTTTTTAATGAATTAATTTGATTTGTTACATCTAATTTAAAATTTATAATAGAATTTTTCATTCTACTAATAGCATTTAAAACTTCTGAATTATTATTTGTTCTCACTTTAGATTTTTTCTTTGTAATTTTAATTAAATTTTTGAATAAACTAATAATATTAATGTGATTATTTAAAATATCATGTAATTGCTGATAATCTAATTCTTTCCCAAGAATTTTTTGATTCAATAATTGATAATGACTCTTTAATTCAACTTGTTTTTGATTGATTTTTAAATATTTTTATAAATAAATCTAAAAATAAAAGATTTTAAAAAGTTTTAAAAATATTCCATATTTAAATCTATGTTGAAATATAAAAAAGCTTATTTATTTATATTTTTTGTATTGATGCTAAAAAATTAGCCAATTGACTTTAAATTCTAATAAATTAATTCAATACTAATGAAGATTTTTAAAATTTTAAGTGATTGTCATTTTTTAATTAATAATTTACAAAGTCAATTAAATCAAATTAGAGAAAAAACAATTGGTGGTTTAAAGCCAACACAAACATTAATTGATTTAGTTGAGTTGTCTCAAACTAATAGAGAAACTCAAACAACTGCATTGTCAAGACTAAATGCAGTTGAGAATAAATCTACTTTGTTTACAGTTGTCAATGAAAATGGGAATGAATTAGCAAATGCTATAACTAATGATCCAATTCCTAATATTACTGGGTTTCAAAGATCAAGTGATAAAAAGAATTGAGAGTTTCTTGTTCGAGTTAATTGAAATTTGAGTCAAGATTACATTATTCCTCATAGTTTTTATAATAATGGTGTCCCCCTAGTTTGGGGACCAGCTGCACAAGAAGAAATATCAGCTAAAGATAATTTTAATGAAATTATCAATGAATTAGATTTAAAAAGTATTATTTTTGGTGATAATGTTTATCCTGATTTAACAGTGATTTTAAACACAGCTGAAGGTAAGATAAAAGTTGCTGAAGCACTTAATAATAGTGAGCAAATTATAATTAAAGATATTAATGCTAATGCTAGCGATAAACTTACTTTTCTTTCTGTTGAAATTAGATATTTTTTCAAAGATGGTGCAGATACGTTTTTGCATTCTTATATTTGACAAGATTTTATTATATTTGTGGAAAAAATTGGTGAATGAAAACCTGGTCATATTGCTGCTATTCAAGCAATTGAAGGAGTAGCAGATGCAACTGATGCACAAACATTACAAGACACTTTAAATAGAAATTCTGCAAAAATAATTATAAATGGTCAAATTTTGTTTAATGACCAGTTAAATTCTAATTTAACTTTTTATAATATAGAAGTTACTGGATTACCTGGGGAATATATTATTAAATATGTACCTATTGCTATTTATCCATTTTATAAATTTCCAGATCTTGTGATAACTGATTTTAATGAAAAAGGTTAATTAGCATAATTTTAGTCAAGAAAAAAGCAACTTGTTTTTACAAGTTGCTTTTTTTAATGCTGTAATTAATTAAATTATGAACTAAAATTTGTAAAAGATTTTATTCCTTTATAAATTGCACTTGTTCCTAATTCATTTTCAATTTCAATTAATCGATTATACTTAGCAATTCTTTCACTTCTTGACATTGAACCTGTTTTAATTTGCCCCACACCTAATCCAACTGCTAAATCAGCAATTGTTGTGTCTTCAGTTTCACCTGAACGGTGACTAACAACTGCTGTTCAACCAGCTTTTTGAGCAATTTTAACAGTTTTAATTGTTTCAGTTAAAGTTCCAATTTGATTTAATTTAATAAGAATCGAATTTGTTGCTTTTTTTTGAACACCTTTTTCAGTTAAAATTGGGTTTGTACAATATAAATCATCACCAACAATTTGAACCTTTTTACCCATTCTAGTAACCATTTTATTAAAACCATCCCAATCACTTTCATCCAATCCATCTTCAATTGAAATAATTGGGTATTTTTGAACTAAGTTTTCTCATAAATCAATCATTTCACTTGTTGAAAAAACTCCTTTTTCTTCAGAAATAATGCCTGCTTTAATTGCTTTTTTAAAGTAATATTTTTTAGAATTTTTGTCATAAAACTCACTAGCTGCTGGATCAATCGCAATAGCAATATCCTTATCAATTCCTGCAGCATATCCAGCATTACTAATTGCTTTCATCATCAAATCAAAAGCTTCTTCAGCATTTTTCAGCTTTGGTGCAAATCCACCTTCATCACCTTTGTTAGTATCATAATTATTAGCTTTTAAAATAGATTGAAGCTCATGAAAACATTCAGATGCCATTTGGATTGCATGTTTAAGTGAAATTGCTCCAATGGGCATAAACATAAATTCTTGAAAATCGATTGTTCCATCAGCATGTGCACCACCATTAATGACATTTAGCATTGGCACAGGCATAATATACAAACTTGATGGTTTTGTTCTTTTTAAATCAACTGCAATATATTCATAAAGAGGTTTTTTTAAAGCCATTGCAACTGCTTTTGCAGTTGCAATTGAAACAGCTAAAATCGCATTTGCCCCAAGTCTACCTTTATTCAATGTCCCATCTAAGCTAATCATTGTTACATCAACTAGTTCTTGACTAAAAGCATCTATTTTATTTATTAAAGCTGGTTTAATAATTTTGTTAATATTTTCAACTGCTTTTAAAACCCCTTTACCCTGAAATCTTCTTTTATCACCATCTCTTAGTTCAACTGCTTCTTTTGAGCCAGTTGAAGCTCCTGAAGGAACCATTGCTTTAGCAGTATATTTATTCAATCCTTTAGCAACTGTAACATCACAAGCAACTGTTGGAAACCCCCTTGAATCAATTACTTCATAAGCATAAATATCTTTAAAATTTATTTTCACTTTATATCCTTAAAATTTTCTCATTTTTAATACATTTTATATAATAACTTAAAATTATTAGATTTTAAAAAAATAACAACTATCTTGCAAATGCTTAGTTGTTATTTTTTTCAATTATTGATTCACAATTCATTTCAATTGGTTTTTCAATGCCTAGATAATCTAAAATTGTAGGAGCAATATTTGCTAAAATTGCTTTTTTTTCATTAAATTTTAAATTTTTATCAGTGCAAATCAAAGGCACATCATTAATTGAATGAGCTGTTATAATGTTATCATTTTCATCCAACATCATTTCAGCATTACCATGATCAGCTGTTATAAACATTGTGCCATTATGTTTTTCAATTGCTTTTCATAATTTATTTATTTGAGTATCAATCACTTCAATTGCTTCAATTGTTTTTGCTAGATTACCAGTATGACCTAACATATCAGGATTGGCAAAATTTAAAATAATGACATCATATTCAGGAATTAAGTCAATTAATTGATCACAAACTTTAATTGCTGACATTTCTGGAACTAAGTCATAAGTTCGTACTTTGGGAGAATCAATTAAAACTTTTTTTGATTGATAAAGATCAGTTTCAATCCCACCATCAAAAAAGAAGGTCACATGTGCATATTTTTCAGTTTCAGCAATTCTTAGTTGTTTTAAATTTGCTTTTGATAAAACTGCACCTAAAGTATTTTCAATTTTTTCAGGTGGAAATAAAACAATACTTGGCTGAATACCTTCATAAGTCATTAGTGTTGCTAAAAAAACATTTTCAATTTTTTTAGAATGATAATTATAATAATCTGAACCATAAATTAAGTGAGACAGTTCCCTTGCTCGATCTGGTCTAAAGTTAGAAAAAATAATTGTATCATTGTCTTTTAAAAAAATTTTTTCACTACTGTGAGCTGGTTCTAAAAATTCATCACTAATATTTTTTAAATATTGGTCATCAACATATGCTAATAAATCATGGTATTCATTATTTGTTTCACCAATAATATTATAATAAGCAGCTTCAACACGATCTCATCTTTGATCTCGATCCATTGCATAAAATCGACCAGCAATTGAAGCAATTTTACCATTATTATCTTTGACAATTTTTTGCAACTTTTCAATTCATGGTTTAATTGATTTAGGTGAAACATCTCTCCCATCTCCAAAAATATGCAAAATTGGAATTAATCCATTTGCATGAATTGCTTCAATAAAAGCAAAAATTTGTTCTTGATGTGAGTGAACTCCACCAGGTGACAATAATCCTAAAACATGAACTTTCCCACTATTTTGCTGTGCATGCTCAAAAACTTTTTGAAAAGTTGGCAAATTTTTAATTTGTCCTTGCTCAATTGCATAATTAATTCTTGACAAACCAGTATAAACAATTCGCCCAGCACCAATATTTAAATGCCCAACTTCTGAGTTACCAATTTGATTATCTGGTAAACCCACACTTTTACCTGAAGCACCTAATTTTTTATAAGGAAATTGACCAGACATTAAATAATCTAAAGTAGGAGTTTGAGCTAAATGAATGGCATTTCCATTTTGAATTTCACTAATACCAAAACCATCTAAAATAGTTAGTAAAATTTTTTTATTCATCATTTTTAATGGCCTTTAAAAGTTCAACAAATTCTTTTGGAAATAAACTAGCTCCCCCAACTAAAGCTCCATTAACATTGGGCAACATTAAATATTCTTGTGCATTTGTTGCATTAACACTACCGCCATATAAAATATAAATATTGCTAGCTTTATCAACACTGAACATTTCTGCTAATTTAGAACGAATAAACTTAGCCATATTTTCAACATCTTCACTTGTTGCTGATTGACCCGTTCCAATCGCTCAAACTGGTTCATATGCAATGATTAAATTATCAATTACATCAATGTTTAAATCTTTTAAATTTTCTTGAAGTTGTTTTTCAATAACATCAAAATGAATTTCTTGTTCCCTTTCTTGCTCAGATTCACCAATACATAAAATTGTGGTCATGTTATTTGCGAGTAAAATTTTTACTTTTTGATTAATTTCTTGATTAGATTCTAAAAAAAGTTTTCTTCTTTCTGAATGACCAATCAAAGAATAATTGACACCAATATCCAATAATTGAGCATATGAAATCTCGCCAGTAAATGCTCCTTTATCTTCATAATAACAATTTTGAGCTGCAATCACTACTTCTGGTTGATATTTAAAAGCATCTTTTGCATGCATTAAATAAATTGATGGAATTGCAAATCCATAATTTATGTTCATTGGATTAATTTTCACTAAAATATCAAGTGTTTTTGAATAAGTATAAACATCACTTTTTGTTAAATTCATTTTTCAATTTCCAATAATTAATTTTTTCATTTTATTTGCCTTGTAAATTTAAATTAATATAATAATTTTCTTATAATGATACTAACACAATTTATATTTAATAATTTAATTTTCAAATTAAACCACCTAAATCTTCATTTGAAATTCTTTTCAATATTTTTGATTGAATAATAAATTTTTTTGCTGCACTAATTGCTATGCTGCAAATTGAAAAATTAAGTAAATTAAAAGTGGTGTAAAGTGCAAAAATGCCACTTCAATAATCTGGAATCCCTAACATTAAAACCTTGCCCCCTGATGAATTATTATATGCATGCATTGCTTCAATAAAAGATGGTGAATTTAAATCTAACAGCTGAAAAACATACCAAAATAAAGGTGTAAATAATAATCCATTTAAAATAACTAAAACAAAAGTTGTTGTTAAGACGCTAATAATTTCTGAAAAATAATGTCATTTCAAATTAAAAGTAAACTTTGAATGGTTATTGAGTTTATTTTGATTAATCGATTTTTGCATTAATCAAAAATTTACAAGATACAAAATTGAAATAAAAAATAAATTTGAAACTAAATTAACAATTACACCAACCCAGCTACCAATTCCTGAATTAATGAAAACAACTAATGAAGTAATAATAGTTGCAAAAACAGAATAATAAAAATTAACTATTAAAAATAAAACTGCTAAAAAAATTGAAGCTAAATTTAAGTTTAAAAATGCTGATAAAAATGGTAATGGCATAAGGGTGCTTAAAAAAGTAAAAATAATTGCAAGCGATAAAAAAATACTTACAATTGAAATTTTTTTAATTATTAATCTAGGATTTTTTGTTTTTTTGTTTTTTAAAAAAATCATTCATTTCCTTTGAATAAATTTTAACATTTTAAGTATTTTAATTTTATTTAAAAATTAATCTTTTCAAATTATTTTAACTTTATGATTATTAGGTTAAAAAATATGAATAAGATATTACTTGAAACAATTAAAAACATTTACAAGATTTATCAAAATAAAAATTTTAAAAAAATTGCTTTAAGTTTGAAAAGAAAAATTAATTCCTATCAAAACTTAACAACAATAGAGATTGAAAATCTTTTTAAACATGCTTTGATTAAATTAGAAAAAATTGAAAACATTAATTTTTTAAAAGCAAAAAAGATTTATTTATGCACAATTGAAGATAACCATAATTTTAGTCTAGGATTTTTAAGTTTTCAAAAAAACACTGTATTGATTAATATTAAAAACAATCCAGTAATTAAAATCTCCAAAAATAAACTAAGTCAAATAAATTTTATTCAAATTTGGGAAATACTTGGAGTTAGTGAAAATAGAGATATAAAAATGTTTCCAGGGATTGAAAATCTAAAAATAAAATATGCTTTGATTTTTATTTTTTATGAGCTAGTAATTATTGGTTTAGTTTTAATTGGAAATTTTTATTTAAAATTTGTAATTGATTATGCAGTTCCAAATGGTGATAATAGTTTACTTATTCAAATTTCAATCTTTTTTTTAGCAATTTATCTAATTAATTTAATTTTTGAACAAATATTATTTTTAATTAGAAAAAAAGTTATTAATAAAAATGTTAAAAAATACTACATGAAAATGATTGAATATTTTAACTGACTCAATCATCAAGAAAATCAAAAAATTGATTTTAATAATTTTCAAAATTTTAGTATGTCTATCACGGTTATGATTGAGCACTATTTATTTTTAATTCCTGATTTAATTGCTTCTATAATTAATATTTTCCTTATTCTATTAATCTTTGCTTTTTTAAATTGATATTTTGTCTTAATTGGTATATTTTTAATTATTGGGATTTTTATTTTTAATATTTTTAAATTAAAAGCTAATGCATATTTAATAAATAAACAAATTTATTTTAAAAATAACATTGAAAAATGACTTAATGAGTATTATTTTTTTACTTTAGAAGAAAAAAATAATATTATTTATGAAAAATATAAAAGTAAAATTGCAGTTAATGTTGAAAACTTTGAAAAAATTGATAATCAAATAACCATTAGATTTAAAAAAATTGAAATTTTAGAAAATTTTTTCAAAAAACTTATGGTGGTTATACTAACAACAATATTTACCTGACTAATTATTCAAAACTCATTAATTTTAGGTGTTTCAACTTTAATATACACAATGATGCTTATAAATAACTTAATTAGCTCTGCAGATCAAATATTTAATATTTTTATTAAAATTCCAAAATATAAATTTTATAAGCCATTTTTTATTAAAATAATAAATCATTGAATAAAAAATAAAAATAATAAAATTATCATTGACGAAAAAATTAGAGAAATTCGATTTTTAAAACCATTTTTTTTAAAAAATAAGTTGAAATGTAATTTATTATTAAGAAATGATACACTAATATATGGAAAATCAGGAATTGGAAAAACAACTTTTGTCAAAAACCTTTTATCACCTCAAAGCAATCATTTAATTTATTTAAATAAAATCTTAAAAATTAATATTGAAGAATTTTGACTTAAAAAAAATATTATTTACTACAATTCAAAGTTTAATGAATCAATTTTAAGACCTGAAAATATTTTGCACACTAACATTGAATCTTCTAAAGTAATTATTGATTTAATTAAAAAATATAAAATAAACATTAGCAATCTTAATCAATTAAGTAGTGGACAAAAACAGTTTATTAAATTTTTGAGTTTGTTAAAATGTAAAAATAAAATTATTATTTTAGATGAACCATTATCAAATGTTGATCAAGATTTTAAAAAAGAAATTATTTTTTATTTTAAAAAAAATTTACTTAAAAATAATTTTCTTATTTGAATTTCCCATGATTACAATATTCAAAAATATTTTAAATATAAACTGGAAATTAAGTAATGAAAAAATATTTAAATACTTTGCTTGTAATATTGACTTTTTTATTTGTTTTAACTTCTTCAGTTTTAGTATTTACCAATGTAACAAATTATAGTCAAGGAACTATTTGGAATAATGAATCAATAATTTACTTAATTACAAGTGAAGAAAAAATTTATAAAAATCAGAAAAAGCAAATTATAGTTAATAATAAAAAAATTTATGTCAAAATTATTCAAAAACAATTTAATAACCAAATGTATTTTTACTTAATTGAAAGTTTACCTTTTGAAATGCAAAATAAAAATTGTAACATTAAAATGAATTCTCAAATTTTGATAGTATTTTTATTTCAAAAAATTTTAAAAATAGCATAATAAAAAATAAACCATTTTCAAGTGGTTTATTTTTTATTTGTAATTTTAAAAATTAGTTCAATGCTACATTAGTTTTTCTAAAATTTGAACCATTTTTCTTCCGTAAATGATCTTCAATCATTGTTGGCAAGAAAGAAAAAGCAAAAAAGATTACTAATGCTACAACTAACATAATTCTTGAAATAATATCTTCTGATGATGCTCCCACACCATTTTGAACAGTTACCAATAAGAACATGTCAAAAATTGGAATTAAAACTGAAACAGCTAAATTAATCATTATAATAACAATTGCAGTAATTGCCATTGGTTTAAAATATTTTTTTTGATCTGTTTTAATTTTTTGAGTTTTTCGATTTTTATAACATCCATAAATGGCAAAAGTGATAAATGCAAAAGCAAACAGAGAGGTTCAGTTAGCCATTAAATCTGCAAATGGTAATAATTTCTCCATTCCACTTCCATATAATCCTGTATATGCTCCATTATCAATGTATCCAAAAATTCCAATGATTGTAAATAGAAATACTAATGGTATTGATATGACTAAGTTATAAATAATTCCAACCTCTGGATAAGTAGAGTTTAATTGATTTTTAAATTTATGAGAAAATGGTAATTCATCTTCTTTAATTAAATCTTCAATAAATCTTGGTGCTCACATTGAAAAGCCATTTAAAATTCCTAAAATTCCAACAGCAATTAAAACATTAACAAGCCCAAATAATCAAGCTAAATCTTGTTCAACTAATCAATCACCAAAACCATAAAAACTACCCCCAGCACCCAATGACATGGAAATAGCAATTATTAAATAAATAATTGTCACTAACATTAATCCAAAAAGCAAAGCTAGTGGAGTTTTTTTAGGCTCTTTCATTTCAGATTGAAGTCCAGCTGTCACATAAAAACCATCATAAGCAAAAAAGATACCAGTAATTGCTAATAAAACTCCAAAAACTGGCGTCATTGCGGCTAATGAAATTGGTCCTTCAAGATCACCCCAAACAGGTGGGTTAACCCCTGCACTTGGTGGTTCATTAGGGTTCATTCCAATGTAAACAAACCCAATTAAACCAGCAACTACTAACGGAATAAACTTTAATGATGAAATAATTATATTTTGAATGTTTCCTACTCTAGATGATCACCCAGCTAAAAAAATAAAATATAATGAAATTACAATTGCGATTGCTGAAATAATTAATGCATCTTGGTTAGTACCAAAAGTAAATGAACTTCAGCTTTCTGCACCTGAAGCTTGTGCTTGAAACGCTCCAATCCCATCTTGGAGCTGAATTATTGCATACAAAGGCATGAAAAAATAATTCAAGGGGATGTAAATGTAAAACATAAAGTTTTTCGAAGCTTTATAAATTGTTCGACTATTAAATGATTTACATCATCCAATTAATGACAAGTTATTTTTTAAATCACCACTTGCAACTTCAACTAAAGCTAAAGCCATTGCAATAATTGCAAAACCAGCTAAAAGTCATGTAAAGATAGCTAAAACTAAACTTTCTCATGAACCATTTAAAACAGCTTGTGATCTAAGAAAGATTCCAGCACCAACAGATGAGCCAATGACAATTGTCATTGCTGAAAAAAATGATATCTTTTTACTCTTTGGAGCAGTTGATAAACTTTGTTCTCGATTTAGATTTATAGATTTTTGATTATCCATAATTTAATATATATTCCTTTCATATTATTAATTTGAGTGATTTTATGTAATATACAAATGTATCACCCATACATATTATAAATGAATTATTGTTCCAGATTTATTTTCTAGTGCTTCAGACACTTTTAATAAATCAGCAATAATTGCTCTCCGACCTGGTTTTGACTTAACAAATGCAATAGCAGCTTCTACTTTTGGTAGCATGCTACCAGGAGCAAACTGATTTTCTGCAATATATTTTTCAAGTTCAGCAACACTAATATTTTCTAATTTTTTTTGATTAGGTTGGTTAAAATTAACATAAATATATTCAACACCAGTTAAAATAACTAGTACATCAGCTTCTACTTTTTCAGCAATTTTAGCTAAAGCAAAATCTTTATCAATGACACCATCAACTGGAATTAACTCATTATGATCAATGATAGTTGGAATTCCACCACCACCACCAACAATGACTAAAGCATTTGCATCAACATTTTTTTTAATTGTTTTAATTCCTACAAAATCAATTGGAGCTGGACTAGCTACAACTTTACGATAACCTCTTCCTGAATCTTCAATAACTGTGCTACCAGGATTTGTTTGCAATGCTGCTTCTTTTGATGGATAAAATGGACCAACTGGTTTTGTTGGGTTTTTGAAAGATGGTGAATTTTTGTCAACAATTGTCTGTGTTAATAAATATACAACATCTTGGTCAAGATTTAATTTTTTAAATTCATTTGAAATTGCAGTCACTAAGTGTAAACCAATATAACCTTGACTCATCGCTCCAGCTTCTGGAAATTCAATTAATGGTGATTTTGAATTTTTAGCATTTGCATCAGCAAAAGCATTAAAAATCATTCCCACCTGAGGACCATTACCATGACCAACAATTACTTGATGACCCATTTTAACTAAATTAGCAATTTTTTGTGCTGGAATTTTGACTAATTCCTTTTGTTGTTCAGGATTATCTCCTAAAGCATTCCCACCTAATGCAATAACAATTCTTTGAGCCATTTTTATGAACCAATCATTGCTAACATAATTGCTTTAATTGAATGCATACGGTTTTCTGCTTGATCAAAAGATTTATTATATTTTGATTGAAAAACTTCATTATCAACTTCCATAGCACCTGTTTTAACAACTGGATATTTTTTACCAAATTTTTTACTAACTTCTGCTGAAAATTCAGTGTGATTATCATGAAAAGCTGGTAAACAATGTAAAAAGATAACACTTGGATCGGATGCTTTAATCATTTTCATATCAACTTGAAATGCTTGTAAATCTTTAATTCTTTCATCAAATAAACTAAATTCTTCCCCAAGACTTACTCAAACATCTGTATAAATAACATGAGCATTTTTAGTACCATTAATTTTGTCATCACTAAATGATAAAGAACCACCATTTAATGCAAATAATTTTTGACAAGCCTTAATAACTTCTGGTCGCATTTGAGAGTGGTATTTTTTGGGTCCAATTAATGTCACATGCATTCCAGTAAATGCTGCACCAATTAAAACTGAATGACCGACATTATTTTTAATGTCGCCAATAAAAACAACTTTTTTACCTTTTAGTTCACCAAATTGTTCTTTCATTGTCATAAAGTCAGCAATAATCTGAGTTGGATGTTCATCATCTGTTAAACCATTAAATACTGGTACTCCAGAATATTGAACTAAAGCATCAATATCAGATTGTGCAAAACCTCTAAATTCAATTCCATCATAAAATCGACCTAGTACTTTAGCAGTATCTTCAATGGATTCTTTTTTACCAAAGTTTGAACCTTGGGGTCCAATATATGTCACTCCTGCACCCAAATCAGCTGCTGCTACTTCAAATGCACACCTTGTTCTGGTTGAATCTTTTTGAAATAAGATTGCAATGTTTTTACCAATAAATGGTCTATTAGTTGCATGAGCATTAATATATTTTGCTTTTTTTAAATCAATGGATGTGTCAATTAAAAAATTGACTTCATCAGTTGTAAAGTTTAGCAATGAATCTAAACTTCTGCCTTTTAAATTAACTGGCATATTTGTAAAATTTCCTTTTCTATTATATTTAATTATTTGTTTATTTTTTAACTGCTTCACGGAGCAAAGGCATTGACATACACCTTGCAGATCCCATGCCAAGAGATAATTGATTACCACTAAATGATAAAACAGTAATGCCATGTTTTTTCAAAGCAGCTTCTGTTTTAACATTTCGATCATAACCAATTACTACCCCTGGAGCAATGGTTAAATAATTTGTTGCATCAAAATGAGTTTCTAAATCAACATCAAGTGGATTTGAATTCTCACCTCCAACTGGGATTAAAATAGGGTCTTTGCCAATAATCTTTCTTAATAAATCTTTTAAATTTAATTTAATTTCAATTAATTTATTATTAGAGTCCCCTAAATTAAGCTCTCAAATTATTAATTCATCTAACATGTTTGGAGAATAAATAAATTTATCATAATCAATCATTGTCAATCAAGTGTCTAAATGCATTAAGTTTGGCATTTTAGGAACATTAATTGCAATAATTTTTTTAAAAAAAGTATTGTTATTTTTATTTAGTTTTTGAGCAATTTGTTCAACTGTTTCAATTTGAGTTCTTTCTGAAACTCCAATAACTAATGTTTCATTATTGTAAATAAAAATATCTCCACCCTCAATTGTATATTGATTATTTCTTTCAGTTAATCGAACTATGTCTTTATAATCAACGTGGTTTTCAAAAATAAATTGAGCAAAAAGAGTTTCTCTTTGCCTTGTTTTATATTTCATTTTATTAATTGTTACATTATTTCCAATTGATGCAAAAGGATCTCTTGTAAAAAATAAATTTGGAATTGGATCAACAATTAAATTAAAATTTGATGATATTCCAATTTCAGATGCAAAAAACCCTGACATCATTTTTTTAATAATCTCTTTAGAATTAAATTGAGACAAAATATAATTTTTAATTTTAATTCTTAAATCAACTGACTCAATTTTAGGTTCTACTTCATCCAACCATTGTTCGATAAAGCTGTTTTTTTGTTCAGCAGAAGCATTATCATAAGTTTGTGAAACTAGATCAACTAACTGAATAACTTCAACACCATTATCTTCTAAAATTTGAATAAATCTTTGATGCTCTTTGCGAGCATTAATAGGTTCTAAAACTGCTGAAAAAAGCAATTCTTCTAAACGATTTGGAGAAACATATTCAATTTCTTTGCCAGGAGTATGAACTAGAACTTTTTTGAGTTTGCCAATCTCACTAAAAACATTGATATTTTTCATATATCCTCTTTTTTAAAAATTTTTGTAGACATCTTAATTTTTACCAATAATTTAAATTAAATTACTTGAAAAATTAGATATCTACCCTTGTATTATACACTCATTATAATTAAAAAAAATATTATAAATAATTTTTAATTTTTAATTTTTTTAAAATAATTGGTAATTTTTTCAGCAATTCTAAACCCAATTATTTGCTCCAATTCTGTAAAAGAAGCATTCTTGACTTGATTGACTGTTTCAAAATAATTTAAAACTTTTTGAGCTGTTTTATTTCCCACTCCTGGAATACTAGTTAACTCATTTTTATAAAAACTTTTTTGGTGCTTTTTCCGAAATGATGAAATGGCAAATCGATGGACTTCTTCTTGCATTAAAGACAATAAAAAAAATACGTCTGATTTTTTATCTAAAATAATTTCTAACCCATTTTTAAATACAACTTTTTCTGTTTGATGTTTATCATTTTTAACTAATCCAATGATTTCAATAATAGATTCTAAATTATTTTTTTCAAGTGCTTTTTGAGCTGCTTTTAATTGAATTTTTCCACCATCGACAATTATTAAATTAGGAATTGAATCTTCTAAATTTTTATAAATCGATTCGAACCTTCTTGAAAGCACTTCAAACATATAATCATAGTCAGACTTATTAATAAAATTTTTAATGTTAAACTTTCGGTATAAATTGGCTCTTTTTTCACCATTTACAAAACTGACCTTAACTCCAATTGGTGTGTCATTAAAAAAATGAGAATTATCATAAATTTCAATTAAACTCAAATCTTCAATTTCAACCAATTGCTTTAAATCTTCAAGTGCTTTTTCTGTCCGGTTATATTTTTGATTCAACTTCAAAGAATCAGTTTTTCAAGCTATTTTAGAATTATTAATTGCAAGTTCAACAACATCTGCATATTTATTTTGAACTGCTTTAATAACATTAATACCTAATAAATCCAAAACTTCTTTTCCAATTTTGAAAGAAGTAATTAATTTTTTATTTTTGAAGTTCTTGTCATGGTAATATTGATAAATAAATTTATCAACAACCATTTCAATTGTTTCCATTTTTAAAAAAACAGTTTGAGAAAATTTAGAAATTAATTTATTATTTTCATAACAAAAAATTGATAAAGTAACAATATCATTTTTAAAATAAAAACTAAAAACATCAAACTCATTATTACTGATATTAGTTAAATTAGGAATTTCTTTAATTAAATTAATTACATCAAAAATTTCTTTTGCTTTTTCAAACTCAAGATCAGTTGCAAATTTTTTTTCTTGTTTAATTAAATCATTTAAAAAATCATTATTTTTACCTTTAAATAAAGCAAGAATACTTTCAATGTATTTTTCATAAATAGCTGAATTAACTTGATTAATGCATGGACCTAAACATTGATTTAAATCAAGGTAAATACACTTAGATTTTGGAATTTTTTTACATTTTCTAAAAGGATAATAACGATTAATAATTTCCATTAATTTTTTTCTTTTATAAATATCTTCTGTAATAGGTCCAATTTTATAAAAAGCTTTTTTAGACTCATAAAATCTAGACATAAAAACCCTTGGAAACTTTTCTTTTGTTATAATTAAATAATTAAAATTTGTTTTTTCTAATAAAGCAACATTATATTTTGGTTTAAATTTTGCAATTAAATTAGATTCAGTTACAATGGATTCAGTTTCATTTTTAGTAATAATAAAATCAAAATCAACTGCTTTGTTCATCATTAATTTAGTTTTATGATGAACATCTTTTGACATGTATTGACTTAATCTAGTTTTTAAATTTTTTGCTTTACCAATGTAAATAATTTTCCCAGTATAATCTTTTCAAAAATAACAACCTGGCTTTTTAGGAACTTGTTTAATTTTATTAACTATGTTTACTTTTCTGTTTTCCATAATAAATTCTTTCAAATGCAACGTAAAAAACTCTCGGATCATCATTTTTTGTTTCAAGCTCATAAAAATTTTTATATGCTTCAATTTTCATCCCTTTTGGAGTTAACTTATATGAAGTAATATCTTCTAAAGGAAAACTTAATGTTGCAGTTTCATCAGCTAAAACAATTCTTAAACTTGTAATAAAAATATCTCCATCACCATAATTTTTTTCAGAACTTAGTCGAACATTAATAAAATGGTAAAAAATTTCTTCATTTTTTAAATCATCTCTAAAAGTATTAAAATCAACTACAATATTTTTTAAATTTCGTTTGGAATTAAAAATCACTTCTTCAAAAACACTAATGTATGCTTTTTCAAAACCATATAATCGGTGAACTAAATTATATTTTTTAATTAAAAATTTAAGTTTTTCAATATATTTAAAATCATAACATTCATTTTGCATTGCTCATATTTTTAAAAGTGTAAAAACATATCTTTCATACTCTAAAAACTCAGAAACAGTAAAAAGATTTTTAGGAAAATATAAAAAACTTGTAAAATTTTTAAGATTTAATTTTTTTTTAACTTTTTTAACATATTTTAAAAAGGTTACATCATCAGTTTTTCTTTCAAATAAATCAACATCATTTTTTAACATACTTTATTATATTTTATTACTTTTGACAATTACAAAATAAATATAAATTAAAAAAATTGAAATAGTAAAAAACATTTCAATTTTTTTAATTTATAGTTTATTTATTATGGTTATTAATGTTTACTCATTAACTTCTACTTGAGCAAATTGAATAACTTTATCATATAACTGATAACCCTTTTTAATAATTTTTACAACTGAATTTTTTGCTAATGAAAGATTTTTACTTGTTATTATTGCTTCCATTGTTGTTTCATTAAAACTATCTCCAACTTTAATAGAAATTTCATGAATATTCATATTTGATAATAAATTTTGAAACATGCTTGAAAACATTCTAAACCCATTTAAATAATTTGTAATGGCACTATTATCTGTTTTAAAATTAATTGCATTTTCAAACTGAGAAATAATATTAATTAATTCAATTGCATCATCTTCAATTGCATATTTTTTTGCATGTTCAAGCTCTTTTTTTAATTTATGAGTAATTTCTTCAACTTTTCTATGAACTTCTTCTTGAGCTAATTTAGCTTTTTGAATAACTTCAATTTTATAAAACTCATCAATTTGTTTTCTTTCTTTTTCCAATTGCTCAATTCTTTCTTGAAATTTTGTTAATTGCTCATCTTTTAGTTTTAAACACTCTTTCAATTCATTACATTCATGAACTAATTTTTTTTGATCATGTTTTTCTTTTTTAAGATTTTCATTTTTATTTTCTTTACTCATAATAACTCCTTTAAAATCTTATATAAAATTATTTTGTCAAAATTTCTTTTCTAGCACTTTGCAAATATTCGACTTGTCTCTTATTAACTTTTGGAATAAATTTGGATAATACATCAAGAGCTTTTCTATCATAATGAAATGGTTTTGTATAATTAATAATTAATTTTAAGTCACCAATTTTATTACTTCCCACTCCTAATCTTGTTCCTTTATTTTTGATAATAAATTCAGCTCCATGTTCAGTTCCTGCTGGAACGTTAAATTTTTCAAATCCATATGGAGTTGCAATTTCAACAATTCCGCCAACAATTGCGTGTAGTGGATCAATGTTTAATACTGTGTAAACATATTTTGAATCTCTCTTAAAAACATTTGATGGAATTACATAAATGGTAATGTATAAGTCACCAGTAATGCCTAATCTTTGATGACCTTTACCAGTCACCTTTAATGTTTCAGCATTTCGAATACCAGGAATAACATCAAATTCAAATTCACGAGTTTGAGTTTGATATTTTTTCCCATGACAACTAGAACATTTATGAGTAATGACTTTACCTTCTCCATAACATTTTGGACAAGTTGATTGTGAATTAACTGTGCCAAAAAAGGGAATTTTTTGGGTTGTATTGACAACGCCAGATCCTTGACAACTAGAACAATTACTAATAGAATTCAATTTTGTTGGATTTGCTCCAGAACCATTACAAGTATCACAATTTTTTTCATATTTATAGGAAAAATTGTGCTTACCACCTCTAATAATAGTAATAAAAGGGATTTCAATTTCGACATGAAGATTTAAATTTTCTCCCTGACTTGTGCTTCTTCTAGTTCCTCCACCAAAGAAACTAGAAAAAATATCATCAAAACCTCCTGAACCAGAACTACTATTACTGCTAAAATGTTCAAAAATATCTTCAAATCCTGAAAAACCACTAAAACCACTTTGGTTGAAACCATGATTGCTATTTGCTGCTTCTGCTCCAAATTGATCATATGTTTTTCTTCTTTTTTCATCACTTAAAACTTCATAAGCTTGGTTAATTTTTTTAAACTCTTCTTCAGCATTTGCACTTTTATTTCGATCTGGATGTCACTCCATAGCTTTTTTTCTAAATGCTTTTTTAATATCTTGCTGTGAAGCATTTTTATCAATGCCAAGGGTTGTATAATAATCCATAAAATGCTAAACCTCCTTTAATAATTGATTTTATTACATTATAAATATTATCACACTTTAAGTGTAAGTGCTAATTTTTTATAATATTAAACAACATCAAAGAGAATAAAATTATTAAATTTTTGATAAACTACTTCTTGATTTTGCTGTTTTTTATAAACTAAAAAGAAAAGCAAAGAAATTAATATAAAATTATAAAAATAAGTTCCTAAAAAATTAAAGTCAATAATTCTAATGCTAACATTAATTGAAACAAAAAAATTAAATATATGTATTTGAATTCAAAAAAAACTTGAAAACAAAGGACTCAATCAGTAAAAAGGAAAGAAGAAAAAACAGGTAATAAAATTGAAAATAAATAATCATGAATAAAGTATCGATAACAAAAAAGCTCAAAGAGAAAATTGTGTATTAAAATTTCCAATTATTGGAAAAATTAAAATATTTACAAAAAAAGTTATCAGTAGACTTGAAAAAAAATTATTTTTTATTTTCATGGCTAAAACAATTGCAATTGCTGTTCTAGCCAAAATGGATAACTGAAATCCATAACTTTTAATTGCATGGGGAAAAAATAAAATTATTAAAACACCTGCTAAGCAAAGTCTTTGTTTATAATCTCTAATTCTAATTTTTTTAAAATAAAAAATTTGCATTAAAACACTCAATAAAATTGAATAGTTAAACTGCTGAAAATATAATAACATTAGTGTTATAAAAGTAAAAATTACATTTTTTAGTAATTTTCACTTTATCAGCAATTTTTTAATAAGTCCATACAAAACATTAAAGTGAAATCCACTAACTACTGCTAAATGACCAATTGATAAAAGATTTAATTGATTATAAAAATTTCATCCCTCATTTTGTTTAATATTAAAAACTATTAACAAAATAAAATCACTTGCAAGTGATTCATGATTATTTTTAATAAAATCAATTATTTTTTCAGATAATGAAAAATTTACTAAATTTTCAAATCAGTTAACTAAGTTTATTTTCATTGATAAATTAAAGAAGCTAATTATAACTGAACTTAGCATTAAAAAAATAGCAATTTTTTTAGTTTTAAAATCAACTTTTTGAAAGCAAAAAAATAAAAAAACTGTTAAAGCAACAAAAAAACTTATTCATGAAAAATTTCAAAAAATTATTAAATTACCTAAAATAAAAACAAAAACAGCAATTCAATTAACTTTATTTTGAAAACAATGTTTAAATTTTTTCAACTTCAATTTCAAAATCATGCTCAATTGGAAAAACTGATTTTTCAAAAATAAAATAATTAAAAATTCCATTAATGCTTAAACCAACTTTACCTTTTAAAGTTGTTTTTTGATTTAATTCCAGAATAAAGTTGCTAATTTTTGAAATTCTTGTTTCAAAATCTGATAGTGTAGGGTTATACTCATAATTTAATCGATTTTTTATAATAATTGATTCACCTGAAATTGGTTCATTTAAAATCTCCTTCGATTTAAAATTATAAACAGCAATTTGATTTTTTTGATATTTGATAATTTCATATTCAAGTGTTTTTAAAGTAACATCTAAATGGCTAATTCCTTTTAAATAAAACAAAAAATCAATAACACGAGTATTTTCAATATCTGGAAAGAAAATCATAACTGGAATTGTTTGAACTTCATTTTTTTCATATAAATGATTAACTTCATTTATTTTATTAATTGTATCAACTTCAACACTTTGAAATAAATTAATAGTGCTACTGTCTGTAATGTTATAGGTATTTTGAAAGTTAAATTTTGTCTGAAAAATATTTGTTTGAATATCTTTTAAAAAATTTAAGTAAATTTCTTGATCATACATAATTCCAATGTTGTTTAAAAATGCTTGTTCATTAATTTGAAACTCAATTGCAAATAACAATTTTTGGTTAATACTTTGATTGAAAATATTACTTGTTTCAATGTTTATTCTCAAATCAATTTCAGCTGTTCATAAAGCATCATTTTTGGATTGCTGTCATTCAGTTTTAGAAGCTTCTTCTGCTTCAATAGGAATCATTGAAATGACTTGATCAGCTAAGGTTATTTTAATAAATAAAGTTCCAGGTTCACCATAAAATCAACCATCAAAAGCAAATTGGCCTTTAATTCAAACATTATTGCTGTCAAGAAAACTAATTTTCCCCCGAAATCCCACTGGTCGATAAATAAAAGGATCACTTTTATCCAAAGGATTTTTAGAAATTGCTGTATTTAAATTAAGTTGATTGGTTTCAATATTATGAAAATGTTGAAAAGAAGATATCATTTTTAATCCTTGTGTTTATAGTAAAAACGTTTCACAATAAATATAAAGAAATAAAAAATAAAAAAGCTAAGAAAAATTAAATCTTTTTTAATAAATTAGAATTTTTAATACTTTTATAAAGTTCAGAATTAAAAAGTGAAAAAACTTTATCTCGGTATAAATCATCAATACTAATTTTTGGTGCTACAACATGTTCATCAATAATTAAGTTGTGATCATTATTAAAAATATTAGTTAATAATAATGATGAATAAATAATCTTAGATTGATTTTCAATTTCAAGAATAACATCAATACATTCACCAACTTTAAAGTCAGTGATAACAAAAGAACCATCATGAATTTGAGTTACTGTTAAATCATTTTGAATTGCTAAATTAATAATTTTTTGCTTTCTTTTTTCAATTGTATCAACATCAAAATAATTAAAATAAATTTGTAGTGAAGTAATTCGGTGAGTTTTAATAAATTTAACTGCTTTTGAATAATCATATGATGTTATGAATCTTTCTTCATACTCTGTTATTTTATTTTCAATAAAATTATGATCAATACCATAAATAAAAGACTCTTTTTGACCTCTTAAAACTATTAAATCAAATTCAATTGCAGCTTGACGAAAAATTTCTAAAACTTTTTTGTTGTTTAAATTAGACATTTTTATAATTTTACGCTCTTGAATATCATAAATAGTTGAACCACATTTAGTAATAATATATCCATCTTGAATTCACAATTTGCGAATAAAATTTAAAGCATGAATAATACATGAATCAACAGCAAAAATAACTAAATATCTATTTGCCAAAATTTGAAAAATATTATAAAGTGGCATAATCATTTCATCAACAATATTTAAAATATCTGTTGTTGATAAAGTAATTAATAAAATTGGTTTTTGGTGTGAATGAAATTTATCATTTGTCATTTAACTGCTCCTGAATTTTCTTTAATTTATTAATATTTTCTTTTGAAAAAGTTCCCATAACAAACCAATCAACATCTTTTTTAACAAGAAAACTATTAATATCATTTAAACCACCATCCATTTGAATAATAACTTTTTTAGGTAAAACATTTCTCAATTCACGCACTTTTCTAGTTGATTCAGAAATAAATAACTGACCACCTTTACCTGGTTCAACAGACATCAAAGTTATTAAATCAATTTTTTCATACAAACTAGCATAAGTTTGAATATCTGTTTTGGGTTTTAAAGCAATTCCTGCCATAACATTTTTTACTCTAATTTTTCTTAAAATTTTAGTTGCTAATTTTATGTCAATTGCTTCACATTGAAAAGTTAGAGCTTTAATTGGATATTTTAAAAATTTGTTTACATATGCTTGAACATCTTGAACCATCAAATGCACAGTAATAGTAAATTTATTCTGATAAATTAAGTCAATAAATTCACCTTCAAAAGCAGTATTATTAACAAAAAGACCATCCATTACATCATAATGAATTGACTTAATATTTTGCTTTTTTAACAAATTTAGCTCTTGTTGTAATTCAACTGTATTTTTACTAAAAGCTAATAATGATGGTTCAATTAATTTCATGTATTAGTTCCTTTCATATATTATAATAGGTTTTATTAAAATTGGCTGATTTGTCAATTTATCAAACTCTAAAATTACTGCATTAAATTGTCAATTACCTTGTTTAGTTTTAAGTCTAAACCTTTGCTTTTCATCACGAAAAACTTGAATAATTTCTTTTGGCTCAGCGCCAATAACACCATCTTGATTCCCTGTCATACCAACATCAGTGATGTATGCTGTTTGATTTCTAATTTTAAAATCATTAGTAGCTACATGGGTGTGGGTACCAACAATAGCTGAAACCTTACCTTTATAATATTGAAAAAAAGCATTAGCTTCACTAGTGGTTTCACAGTGAAAATCAACAATGTGTATATCATGTTCTTTAAAATTGAATAGTATCTCATCAAATACTTGAAAAGGATTGGTTTGTTTTTCATGAAAATGAACTGAACTACCAATTAAATTTGTAATTCTAATTTTTTTATTTTTAACTTCAACCACAGTTGAACCTTGACCATGATGAGCAATTTCTTGATTTCATTTTAAATTTAAAGGACGAATAATATCAGCATTTTTTAAAATGGTAAAAATGTCTGGAGCATGATATCAAGTATGATTCCCCATTGTCATAAAATTAATTCCATGCTGCTTTAAATAAAAATAATCACGTTGATTAATTCCTCTTCCTTCAGATGTATTTTCAGCATTGGCAATCACAAAATTAATTTGCTCTTTTTCAACTAAACTTTGAACATTACTAGCAACTGCTCTTTTGCCATCTTCTCCTGAAATATCACCAATAAACATAATTCTCATAACTAAAAAACCTTGGCATTAGGAATTTTTGGTAAACCTGGCATTAAAAAAATTTTGCTTGAAATCAGAACAAAAAGCTCAGCTGCATAATTGATTTTAAAATCAGTAATATAAAAGTCTCAATTAGCTTCATTGTGGCCAATAATTCATCTTTGATCTTTAGCAATACAGATGTTAAATTTTTCTTCTTCATTTTTCAATTCTTTAATTTTTTTAAAAACTTGTTCACTAATAATTACTTTTTTTGCTCCATAAATAGTTTTGGCAACTTTTTCAATTTTGTCAAAAATACTTTCACCAAGCTCATATGTAAATTTCGGGACAGGATTTTCATTAATATTTTCTAAAATAAAATTAAAAAGTTCTATACTAGATTCTCCTTCAGGTCCAGAATCTCATAAGTTTGAAACCATTGCTTTAATCTTTTTTTGTTTACAAAGTTCTAAAAAAGTGTCAATGTCAGCTTGTTTATCATGACTAAATTTATTCAAAATAACAATTGGTTCCATTCCAAATGAGCGTCCAATTGCTAAAT